>NW_027448201.1:145000-195000 GCF_038048845.1 Mixophyes fleayi
GCCAATGGAAACATGGTGACATGTAAATATGAAAGCACATTAGGACAAAATATGCAATAAGATAGAGGCAAAGGGAGATGGCTGCTGGGAATGTATTTCATTTATCCCAGAAAATCTTTAAATCTAAGTATTAATACTACGTTGATGTACTTTTGAAATTGGAGAGCTACTTTTTACTAAAAGTACATCTCCCTTATATAATTAAGTATAATGCAGACCTGCTCAAAAACTTAGTATAATTAAAGAAGTCTTATGCAATAAATGATGATGATGAGAGCTGCTTATGTGAATGTCTATAGTGGTTTTCTCTACCAGTGTCATTGTATTAGACAACTGTTATCAAACTTAGCAATAATGATGCATTAATCTGCCAATCAAGTGTGAAAGCTGGCTATGTGTATAGGCATAGTAAACACATATCATCATCATCCTCATTATCATTTATTTATATAGTGTCACTAATAGCGCAGCGCTGTACAGAGAACCCATTCACATCAGTCCCTACCCTATTGGAGCTTACAGTCTAAATTCCCTAATATAGACACACACTCACACACAGACAGAGAGGGAGAGACTAGGGTCAATTTTGATAGCAGCCAATTAACCTAACAGTATGTTTTTTGGAGTGTGGGAGGAAACCACAGCACCCGGAGGAAACCCACGCAAACACAGGGAGAACATACAAACTTCACACAGATAAGGCCATTGTTGATATAAGTACTGGCTCTGCTTACCATTGTCCAGTCTAGTACATAACTGTATTAATGCTGTGAAATATTATTACTTTGAATGCCTTAAATATGCAAGAGCGCATTTGGGTAAGTTTATGCTAATAAAAGATATATGCACTTTTCTTGCCTACCCATACTATTTAATAACCACCAAAAATTAAGCAATATGTAAGCACTGCTTCCAGTTGAAATCAGTCTGTCTGTCTGTCTATCTATCTATCTATCTATCTATCTATCTTTCTATCTTTCTATCTATCTATCCGTCTGTCTATCTTTAAAACTGAAAGACATCCATTAAACATACACAATGACAGCATATTTAGTGTGTAATTGATGCTAAAACACAATTCTCACTCTCCTAATATAGCTGATTTTTGACAATGAACTGCATTTTTCATGTGAAGCATTTGATGTCATAAAGATGTAAACCTCACAAAGCAATTCTGTCACTGGTCAGTTTGCTTGACAGACATCTGACTTTAAGGTACTAGCCAATGGAAACATGGTGACATGTATATATGAAAGCACATTAGGACAAAATATGCAATAAGATAGAGGCAAAGGGAGATGGCTGCTGGGAATGTATTTCATTTATCCCAGAAAATCTTTAAATCTAAGTATTAATACTACGTTGATGTACTTTTGAAATTGGAGAGCTACTTTTTACTAAAAGTACATCTCCCTTATATAATTAAGTATAATGCAGACCTGCTCAAAAACTTAGTATAATTAAAGAAGTCTTATGCAATAAATGATGATGATGAGAGCTGCTTATGTGAATGTCTATAGTGGTTTTCTCTACCAGTGTCATTGTATTAGACAACTGTTATCAAACTTAGCAATAATGATGCATTAATCTGCCAATCAAGTGTGAAAGCTGGCTATGTGTATAGGCATAGTAAACACATATCATCATCATCCTCATTATCATTTATTTATATAGTGTCACTAATAGCGCAGCGCTGTACAGAGAACCCATTTACATCAGTCCCTACCCTATTGGAGCTTACAGTCTAAATTCCCTAATATAGACACACACTCACACACAGACAGAGAGGGAGAGACTAGGGTCAATTTTGATAGCAGCCAATTAACCTAACAGTATGTTTTTTGGAGTGTGGGAGGAAACCCACGCAAACACAGGGAGAACATACAAACTTCACACAGATAAGGCCATTGTTGATATAAGTACTGGCTCTGCTTACCATTGTCCAGTCTAGTACATAACTGTATTAATGCTGTGAAATATTATTACTTTGAATGCCTTAAATATGCAAGAGCGCATTTGGGTAAGTTTATGCTAATAAAAGATATATGCACTTTTCTTGCCTACCCATACTATTTAATAACCACCAAAAATTAAGCAATATGTAAGCACTGCTTCCAGTTGAAATCAGTCTGTCTGTCTGTCTATCCATCTATCTTTCTATCTATCTATCTTTCTATCTTTCTATCTATCTATCTATCGGTCTGTCTATCTTTAAAACTGAAAGACATCCATTAAACATACACAATGACAGCATATTTAGTGTGTAATTGATGCTAAAACACAATTCTCACTCTCCTAATATAGCTGATTTTTGACAATGAACTGCATTTTTCATGTGAAGCATTTGATGTCATAAAGATGTAAACCTCACAAAGCAATTCTGTCACTGGTCAGTTTGCTTGACAGACATCTGACTTTAAGGTACTAGCCAATGGAAACATGGTGACATGTAAATATGAAAGCACATTAGGACAAAATATGCAATAAGATAGAGGCAAAGGGAGATGGCTGCTGGGAATGTATTTCATTTATCCCAGAAAATCTTTAAATCTAAGTATTAATACTACGTTGATGTACTTTTGAAATTGGAGAGCTACTTTTTACTAAAAGTACATCTCCCTTATATAATTAAGTATAATGCAGACCTGCTCAAAAACTTAGTATAATTAAAGAAGTCTTATGCAATAAATGATGATGATGAGAGCTGCTTATGTGAATGTCTATAGTGGTTTTCTCTACCAGTGTCATTGTATTAGACAACTGTTATCAAACTTAGCAATAATGATGCATTAATCTGCCAATCAAGTGTGAAAGCTGGCTATGTGTATAGGCATAGTAAACACATATCATCATCATCCTCATTATCATTTATTTATATAGTGTCACTAATAGCGCAGCGCTGTACAGAGAACCCATTCACATCAGTCCCTACCCTATTGGAGCTTACAGTCTAAATTCCCTAATATAGACACACACTCACACACAGACAGAGAGGGAGAGACTAGGGTCAATTTTGATAGCAGCCAATTAACCTAACAGTATGTTTTTTGGAGTGTGGGAGGAAACCACAGCACCCGGAGGAAACCCACGCAAACACAGGGAGAACATACAAACTTCACACAGATAAGGCCATTGTTGATATAAGTACTGGCTCTGCTTACCATTGTCCAGTCTAGTACATAACTGTATTAATGCTGTGAAATATTATTACTTTGAATGCCTTAAATATGCAAGAGCGCATTTGGGTAAGTTTATGCTAATAAAAGATATATGCACTTTTCTTGCCTACCCATACTATTTAATAACCACCAAAAATTAAGCAATATGTAAGCACTGCTTCCAGTTGAAATCAGTCTGTCTGTCTGTCTATCTATCTATCTTTCTATCTTTCTATCTATCTATCTTTCTATCTTTCTATCTATCTATCCGTCTGTCTATCTTTAAAACTGAAAGACATCCATTAAACATACACAATGACAGCATATTTAGTGTGTAATTGATGCTAAAACACAATTCTCACTCTCCTAATATAGCTGATTTTTGACAATGAACTGCATTTTTCATGTGAAGCATTTGATGTCATAAAGATGTAAACCTCACAAAGCAATTCTGTCACTGGTCAGTTTGCTTGACAGACATCTGACTTTAAGGTACTAGCCAATGGAAACATGGTGACATGTAAATATGAAAGCACATTAGGACAAAATATGCAATAAGATAGAGGCAAAGGGAGATGGCTGCTGGGAATGTATTTCATTTATCCCAGAAAATCTTTAAATCTAAGTATTAATACTACGTTGATGTACTTTTGAAATTGGAGAGCTACTTTTTACTAAAAGTACATCTCCCTTATATAATTAAGTATAATGCAGACCTGCTCAAAAACTTAGTATAATTAAAGAAGTCTTATGCAATAAATGATGATGATGAGAGCTGCTTATGTGAATGTCTATAGTGGTTTTCTCTACCAGTGTCATTGTATTAGACAACTGTTATCAAACTTAGCAATAATGATGCATTAATCTGCCAATCAAGTGTGAAAGCTGGCTATGTGTATAGGCATAGTAAACACATATCATCATCATCCTCATTATCATTTATTTATATAGTGTCACTAATAGCGCAGCGCTGTACAGAGAACCCATTCACATCAGTCCCTACCCTATTGGAGCTTACAGTCTAAATTCCCTAATATAGACACACACTCACACACAGACAGAGAGGGAGAGACTAGGGTCAATTTTGATAGCAGCCAATTAACCTAACAGTATGTTTTTTGGAGTGTGGGAGGAAACCACAGCACCCGGAGGAAACCCACGCAAACACAGGGAGAACATACAAACTTCACACAGATAAGGCCATTGTTGATATAAGTACTGGCTCTGCTTACCATTGTCCAGTCTAGTACATAACTGTATTAATGCTGTGAAATATTATTACTTTGAATGCCTTAAATATGCAAGAGCGCATTTGGGTAAGTTTATGCTAATAAAAGATATATGCACTTTTCTTGCCTACCCATACTATTTAATAACCACCAAAAATTAAGCAATATGTAAGCACTGCTTCCAGTTGAAATCAGTCTGTCTGTCTGTCTATCTATCTATCTTTCTATCTATCTATCTATCTTTCTATCTTTCTATCCGTCTGTCTATCTTTAAAACTGAAAGACATCCATTAAACATACACAATGACAGCATATTTAGTGTGTAATTGATGCTAAAGCACAATTCTCACTCTCCTAATATAGCTGATTTTTGACAATGAACTGCATTTTTCATGTGAAGCATTTGATGTCATAAAGATGTAAACCTCACAAAGCAATTCTGTCACTGGTCAGTTTGCTTGACAGACATCTGACTTTAAGGTACTAGCCAATGGAAACATGGTGACATGTAAATATGAAAGCACATTAGGACAAAATATGCAATAAGATAGAGGCAAAGGGAGATGGCTGCTGGGAATGTATTTCATTTATCCCAGAAAATCTTTAAATCTAAGTATTAATACTACGTTGATGTACTTTTGAAATTGGAGAGCTACTTTTTACTAAAAGTACATCTCCCTTATATAATTAAGTATAATGCAGACCTGCTCAAAAACTTAGTATAATTAAAGAAGTCTTATGCAATAAATGATGATGATGAGAGCTGCTTATGTGAATGTCTATAGTGGTTTTCTCTACCAGTGTCATTGTATTAGACAACTGTTATCAAACTTAGCAATAATGATGCATTAATCTGCCAATCAAGTGTGAAAGCTGGCTATGTGTATAGGCATAGTAAACACATATCATCATCATCCTCATTATCATTTATTTATATAGTGTCACTAATAGCGCAGCGCTGTACAGAGAACCCATTCACATCAGTCCCTACCCTATTGGAGCTTACAGTCTAAATTCCCTAATATAGACACACACTCACACACAGACAGAGAGGGAGAGACTAGGGTCAATTTTGATAGCAGCCAATTAACCTAACAGTATGTTTTTTGGAGTGTGGGAGGAAACCACAGCACCCGGAGGAAACCCATGCAAACACAGGGAGAACATACAAACTTCACACAGATAAGGCCATTGTTGATATAAGTACTGGCTCTGCTTACCATTGTCCAGTCTAGTACATAACTGTATTAATGCTGTGAAATATTATTACTTTGAATGCCTTAAATATGCAAGAGCGCATTTGGGTAAGTTTATGCTAATAAAAGATATATGCACTTTTCTTGCCTACCCATACTATTTAATAACCACCAAAAATTAAGCAATATGTAAGCACTGCTTCCAGTTGAAATCAGTCTGTCTGTCTGTCTATCTATCTATCTATCTTTCTATCTATCTATCTTTCTATCTTTCTATCTTTCTATCTTTCTATCCGTCTGTCTATCTTTAAAACTGTAAGACATCCATTAAACATACACAATGACAGCATATTTAGTGTGTAATTGATGCTAAAGCACAATTCTCACTCTCCTAATATAGCTGATTTTTGACAATGAACTGCATTTTTCATGTGAAGCATTTGATGTCATAAAGATGTAAACCTCACAAAGCAATTCTGTCACTGGTCAGTTTGCTTGACAGACATCTGACTTTAAGGTACTAGCCAATGGAAACATGGTGACATGTAAATATGAAAGCACATTAGGACAAAATATGCAATAAGATAGAGGCAAAGGGAGATGGCTGCTGGGAATGTATTTCATTTATCCCAGAAAATCTTTAAATCTAAGTATTAATACTACGTTGATGTACTTTTGAAATTGGAGAGCTACTTTTTACTAAAAGTACATCTCCCTTATATAATTAAGTATAATGCAGACCTGCTCAAAAACTTAGTATAATTAAAGAAGTCTTATGCAATAAATGATGATGATGAGAGCTGCTTATGTGAATGTCTATAGTGGTTTTCTCTACCAGTGTCATTGTATTAGACAACTGTTATCAAACTTAGCAATAATGATGCATTAATCTGCCAATCAAGTGTGAAAGCTGGCTATGTGTATAGGCATAGTAAACACATATCATCATCATCCTCATTATCATTTATTTATATAGTGTCACTAATAGCGCAGCGCTGTACAGAGAACCCATTCACATCAGTCCCTACCCTATTGGAGCTTACAGTCTAAATTCCCTAATATAGACACACACTCACACACAGACAGAGAGGGAGAGACTAGGGTCAATTTTGATAGCAGCCAATTAACCTAACAGTATGTTTTTTGGAGTGTGGGAGGAAACCACAGCACCCGGAGGAAACCCACGCAAACACAGGGAGAACATACAAACTTCACACAGATAAGGCCATTGTTGATATAAGTACTGGCTCTGCTTACCATTGTCCAGTCTAGTACATAACTGTATTAATGCTGTGAAATATTATTACTTTGAATGCCTTAAATATGCAAGAGCGCATTTGGGTAAGTTTATGCTAATAAAAGATATATGCACTTTTCTTGCCTACCCATACTATTTAATAACCACCAAAAATTAAGCAATATGTAAGCACTGCTTCCAGTTGAAATCAGTCTGTCTGTCTATCTATCTATCTATCTATCTTTCTATCTTTCTATCTATCTATCCGTCTGTCTATCTTTAAAACTGAAAGACATCCATTAAACATACACAATGACAGCATATTTAGTGTGTAATTGATGCTAAAACACAATTCTCACTCTCCTAATATAGCTGATTTTTGACAATGAACTGCATTTTTCATGTGAAGCATTTGATGTCATAAAGATGTAAACCTCACAAAGCAATTCTGTCACTGGTCAGTTTGCTTGACAGACATCTGACTTTAAGGTACTAGCCAATGGAAACATGGTGACATGTAAATATGAAAGCACATTAGGACAAAATATGCAATAAGATAGAGGCAAAGGGAGATGGCTGCTGGGAATGTATTTCATTTATCCCAGAAAATCTTTAAATCTAAGTATTAATACTACGTTGATGTACTTTTGAAATTGGAGAGCTACTTTTTACTAAAAGTACATCTCCCTTATATAATTAAGTATAATGCAGACCTGCTCAAAAACTTAGTATAATTAAAGAAGTCTTATGCAATAAATGATGATGATGAGAGCTGCTTATGTGAATGTCTATAGTGGTTTTCTCTACCAGTGTCATTGTATTAGACAACTGTTATCAAACTTAGCAATAATGATGCATTAATCTGCCAATCAAGTGTGAAAGCTGGCTATGTGTATAGGCATAGTAAACACATATCATCATCATCCTCATTATCATTTATTTATATAGTGTCACTAATAGCGCAGCGCTGTACAGAGAACCCATTCACATCAGTCCCTACCCTATTGGAGCTTACAGTCTAAATTCCCTAATATAGACACACACTCACACATAGACAGAGAGGGAGAGACTAGGGTCAATTTTGATAGCAGCCAATTAACCTAACAGTATGTTTTTTGGAGTGTGGGAGGAAACCACAGCACCCGGAGGAAACCCACGCAAACACAGGGAGAACATACAAACTTCACACAGATAAGGCCATTGTTGATATAAGTACTGGCTCTGCTTACCATTGTCCAGTCTAGTACATAACTGTATTAATGCTGTGAAATATTATTACTTTGAATGCCTTAAATATGCAAGAGCGCATTTGGGTAAGTTTATGCTAATAAAAGATATATGCACTTTTCTTGCCTACCCATACTATTTAATAACCACCAAAAATTAAGCAATATGTAAGCACTGCTTCCAGTTGAAATCAGTCTGTCTGTCTGTCTATCTATCTATCTATCTTTCTATCTATCTATCTTTCTATCTTTCTATCCGTCTGTCTATCTTTAAAACTGAAAGACATCCATTAAACATACACAATGACAGCATATTTAGTGTGTAATTGATGCTAAAGCACAATTCTCACTCTCCTAATATAGCTGATTTTTGACAATGAACTGCATTTTTCATGTGAAGCATTTGATGTCATAAAGATGTAAACCTCACAAAGCAATTCTGTCACTGGTCAGTTTGCTTGACAGACATCTGACTTTAAGGTACTAGCCAATGGAAACATGGTGACATGTAAATATGAAAGCACATTAGGACAAAATATGCAATAAGATAGAGGCAAAGGGAGATGGCTGCTGGGAATGTATTTCATTTATCCCAGAAAATCTTTAAATCTAAGTATTAATACTACGTTGATGTACTTTTGAAATTGGAGAGCTACTTTTTACTAAAAGTACATCTCCCTTATATAATTAAGTATAATGCAGACCTGCTCAAAAACTTAGTATAATTAAAGAAGTCTTATGCCATAAATGATGATGATGAGAGCTGCTTATGTGAATGTCTATAGTGGTTTTCTCTACCAGTGTCACTGTATTAGACAACTGTTATCAAACTTAGCAATAATGATGCATTAATCTGCCAATCAAGTGTGAAAGCTGGCTATGTGTATAGGCATAGTAAACACATATCATCATCATCCTCATTATCATTTATTTATATAGTGTCACTAATAGCGCAGCGCTGTACAGAGAACCCATTCACATCAGTCCCTACCCTATTGGAGCTTACAGTCTAAATTCCCTAATATAGACACACACTCACACACAGACAGAGAGGGAGAGACTAGGGTCAATTTTGATAGCAGCCAATTAACCTAACAGTATGTTTTTTGGAGTGTGGGAGGAAACCCACGCAAACACAGGGAGAACATACAAACTTCACACAGATAAGGCCATTGTTGATATAAGTACTGGCTCTGCTTACCATTGTCCAGTCTAGTACATAACTGTATTAATGCTGTGAAATATTATTACTTTGAATGCCTTAAATATGCAAGAGCGCATTTGGGTAAGTTTATGCTAATAAAAGATATATGCACTTTTCTTGCCTACCCATACTATTTAATAACCACCAAAAATTAAGCAATATGTAAGCACTGCTTCCAGTTGAAATCAGTCTGTCTGTCTGTCTGTCTATCTATCTATCTTTCTATCTATCTATCTTTCTATCTTTCTATCCGTCTGTCTATCTTTAAAACTGAAAGACATCCATTAAACATACACAATGACAGCATATTTAGTGTGTAATTGATGCTAAAACACAATTCTCACTCTCCTAATATAGCTGATTTTTGACAATGAACTGCATTTTTCATGTGAAGCATTTGATGTCATAAAGATGTAAACCTCACAAAGCAATTCTGTCACTGGTCAGTTTGCTTGACAGACATCTGACTTTAAGGTACTAGCCAATGGAAACATGGTGACATGTAAATATGAAAGCACATTAGGACAAAATATGCAATAAGATAGAGGCAAAGGGAGATGGCTGCTGGGAATGTATTTCATTTATCCCAGAAAATCTTTAAATCTAAGTATTAATACTACGTTGATGTACTTTTGAAATTGGAGAGCTACTTTTTACTAAAAGTACATCTCCCTTATATAATTAAGTATAATGCAGACCTGCTCAAAAACTTAGTATAATTAAAGAAGTCTTATGCCATAAATGATGATGATGAGAGCTGCTTATGTGAATGTCTATAGTGGTTTTCTCTACCAGTGTCACTGTATTAGACAACTGTTATCAAACTTAGCAATAATGATGCATTAATCTGCCAATCAAGTGTGAAAGCTGGCTATGTGTATAGGCATAGTAAACACATATCATCATGTGAAAGTATTTTCCTTTTCTCCTTTTTGGGTTACAATCTCCTTAATATACTGGCAAATATATGTATGACCATTTAATACCGTTAACAACTCCTCGCAAAAGGTATTTCTGAATTAACCCATGAAATATCATTTTTATATTTCTTTATATCGACAAGTTTCAAGAATAATCACGACAAGATATAGGATTTGTTTAAAGTGTGTTGTATTATATTATAGAACAATAAACAGCGTAACAATATTGTACACACAATATAGCTTTAGTGCAATATATATCATACTTATTGCCTGTAATATAGATATATATGTAATTGTGTGTATTTTGACTAACTATTGTCTAAAGGTGTGTGTGTGTGTGCATTGTGTAGTGAAGGGGGAGGGGAGAATCCATACAGACCACAAACATACCTCACTTAAAGTCTAGCGGCCATTTTCAAGCACATGGTTTCAACCAGTTCAAACTACTACACTTTCTATGCATAAACCAACATAACCTGCACTTTCTATGCATATCTAACAATCTGATCACTTAACCACAATCTGATCACTTCCTAATCCATCACTTTCTATGCAATGTAGTCACCATCCAAAATGGCTGACTTGCCATGCTTGTAGGCCCACAAGGCCTACTAAACAATTACAGTTACTAAACAATGTGAACTCAGTACAGACCCATTACTCATTACAAGCAGTATTTAGCCAATCCACCACAAATAGCTCTATAATCAGCAGTAAACGCACAATGTCCACTGGCCAATTTTAACACCTGATATTTCACACATAGCACAAACGTCTCCATTCCCAAAGCCTAACAAATCGATCCAAACACAAATGCTATCATTTATCCCAACCAGGATCCAGACTATGTATAGTACAGCACTCCACAAGTCACAGCACAGCATTAACTATGTATAAACACAAATGCTTTCATTTATCCCAACCAGGCATGCATTTATGTAACTCTGTCCATATAACTCTGTCCATATCAATCCAATCAATTCAAACTTTCATTCTCACTTAAACTTTCATATCACTTACAACAAATAATCATTCAATCTTATGTCCTCCATTCAACAACACATTATAACATGCTCACACTCACCTTTCATGTCATGCACACTCCATACTAGTCAGGGCCTAAGTAGGCCTGTTCACCTAGGAGCTACATTACCTATCAGTCCGAAATCCAGCATGGAGTGAAAGTGTCCAGGCTAATTTCTTTGTCTACTAAACACCTCTTGTGGGCGCAGTCTGGAAGCTGGCTATAGGCTTTCATTTGCTAATTACAGACAAAATGCTGAAAACCTGTTTAAGTATTTAGTTACCACCCACAATCACAGGTGGGGGGCAGAATGGCTAATTTTGTGCAAAGCTAGTGTGCTAATTCAACTGTGACTGAATCTCTGTTATATATTATAAAATTAAGCATAAATAATATATTATTTATGCACTCTTTATCATTCCCCCTGATGTCAGTTTTCTGTCATTACAGTTAGACTGACAGATATCTGTTGTCATCTCTTATCAGTGTCCCTAGTGTTCCTAGTGATTGTATGTAACATGTATGAGTGTGTGTGAACAGGTGGTCAATAAGGCTACATATTAATATATATATTTGAGTTTGGAATTAATTATGGTAAGGCAATTTTTAGCACAAATATCAAGAAAGAATGGGGGAAGACGCTAATGGATCTCCTACGTTGCCATGTCTGATGAAAAAACCTTGTCTTAGGAGAAAAAATCAACACATGTCAAGGTACTCCCCAATAAATTATCCCTCAACAATTAAATCTAAGATCCGAAGGTTGTTCCATCTTTGGTGTCTCTTCATGATGTCATCATCTTCGCCAAGTACGATGGGGGGGAAGTCTTGTGGGGTACAGTCATCTTTGACATCTGGTTTGGATCTCTTCTGTGTCCAAGTCCTGCCATTCTGTGTCCTTAACGACCATCTCAGGATCTCGTGTCATCTGTCAGGGATATCATCTGCTACAGCTGGGCACCGTCTTAATTCTCATCCATCTTGTAGGAAAGAAAATAAAAATATCAGTTGTTTTGAAATTTTTACTTTTTCCTACCCATCTGTCGTTCCTGCGTCCGGTCCACTTGTAGCATTTCGATATCCTCTGCAGCTGTCCACTTCTTGGTTCCTAATATGGGAAGAAAAACAAAAATACTCTTCTGGGAATTCTCCCTTCCGAGCATGGTAAGAATCCTATCCCGTCCCCTCTGATGACTTACGAATTTCATTCCAGGTGTTACCATCATTATGGACTTGAAAAAAACAAACATTTTTCTGTCCTTTGCGAGTATTATGGACCAAACTTCACATATTTTTGACCACTAGGTGGCGCCAGGGATCTGTAGACTGACTTATCTTATTACAATACCATAAAAATTCCTTCAAAGTTTCCATGTACCTGGGAAACTCAAATTTTTATACCTTTCTTAGCATTACCATTATCCCCCTTTTTCTCATTTCCAATGATCTATGTATCAGTTGGGAAGGAGAAACAAAGGAATCCTGTTCTTAGTAACCTGTGGAGACAGAAAGAAATGTGAGTATACATAATACATTTATGTCACATAACGTCATCTTACCTAATCATATCTCCAAGGACACACGATGTTTAGAGATTTACCCATTTAGTATATTGGTGATGGCAATGTCCCTCTAAAGAACCTCTTTAAACACTTAAAAGCATTAGACATTTTGTACATAACCATCTTTGCTGGGTAACGGATCTGTATATCCACTACTGATGTTCTCTCTCTAAGAAAGAAAACTGATTTAGGCACATTATTGCCCCTACTGGCCAGCAAAGATTAATGCAACAAAATCACTAAACCACCATTTTGTTTTATCAGTCCCCCTGATCCTGGTGAATAAAACTACTACTCACTGGGGTTTATTTTATTTAACTCGGTTTTATGGGTATTTATGAACACAAACTTTAGAAATTTGTGTCTGTCATCAACAAGCACTAATATTCATGCCCTGGGTTTCTCCTTGACTCTAGTTTACCATGTCTACATACAATTGTGTTTTTTCCTACCTAGTCCTTATGTAATGATATAACAGTTCTGATGGCATTTATCAGATGCTGTGTAACCTTACATAAGTGGAAATTTCATGTCACATTTTTGAGTGGCATATACCACTGTGCATTAGGATCCACCTTTTTATCCCTAGGCAATAAAACACATTACCATTATCCAGGGGTTTCATTAATTCTAATGCTACATGTTGCCAAACACCTCCAAAATAATGACATGTAAAATTATCAAATCTATATTTTATCCCGCCCATTTCCAGAGTACAAACTCTGATGAAGGGGCTGCAATATATATTTGTAAGTTGTAACCACTAGGTAGTGTGTCTGTTACCAATATTATTGGTTCTTTACAATATACCATTATAAATTACCTGTATATACCTGGGTTTTTAAAATGAGTAGGGTTTTAAATACCACCTCTCTATTATCCCATATGTCCTCATATACAGTTTTAAAACAAATGCATATATATCTGAGACATTGCAAGGGCTAAATCAATTTTCATTTGTTGACATAACAGCAAGGACGTCTCCTTGCATACATTCAACTATCTCCAATGACAAAACCCAAATTTTACTTATTATTCCCTATTACTTATGTTACCAGGGCAATTAAGTGTTCAATGCTCTGAGTACATATAATACCTTATTTCTCAGAATTTATAATGTAATATTTTTTTTACCATCTAAAATCAAGTCTTTTGCAGCCATGTACATACCTACCTGTGGCCTGCTTTACTAAAAAACCTTGATTTAGACATACTACATCTGTGGCATCTTGAATAATATAAATATTCATATTTTACCTGCCGCGACCTGTGATACGGTCCACGTAATTACACCTAGCTTATCAATACATAACCTGATTATAAGCTTACTACTGGTGATCACTATACGTTTTAGCAGGGTTAAACACACAGGTTAAACATACCACACTTTGCGAGTTTCCAAAGTAATTAAAAAAATAAAATCCATATGTTCCATGTTATAGACTTGTGTGTTAATAATTTGTGTGAGTATCCCCCTGTCTACTGAGTGGAAATGCTGTTCTCAATCGTATAATGATTGGTAAATTCGTTTTGCAGATCTGGTTGCACCCAGCCAAAATCGCTAATAATGGCTTTACTGGGAAACCATTGCGCATGATCCGCTCATAATTTAAGTGTTGCCGTAGCCGTACCCACTAAACAACTGACAAAGGCGTGTTTCTACAGAAGTTACATATCGGAATGCCTCTATGGATTAACTATCCATATAACATAAAAATATTGTATCAACCCAAAGTAACTATCGGCGTATAATACAATTTGCGCCTTTTTCGCTATTTTCGTCACGTCGAATAATACGCACCCGTGACATCTCCGTTGTACTTTAGAGACATCTTTCTACACAATCTTCCAAACAATCACCTCCTACCACTACAATACAGGACAGGGTGTCCCAGCTTTCACGCTTATGCGTTTCTGCTAAGAATCCGTGAGCGCTACTCCCGTAATTCTTTTGTTTGACAGGGTTCTATATTACCCAGATATCACACACCCCTTGACAAAAACCGCCAAGTATCCAAAACTACCTCTCCAAACCTATTCTGTAGACAAGGTGTAATTATTATGTGATTAAAATGATCCCTAATTATCACATAACTTGCAAATTTGGTTATGCAAAAAGTCCTAATTAAAATATAAATTTCCACAGGAGAAGTTATAACTAAATTTGATTCTGGGGATTAAAAAAGGAAGAATTTTCTCCTGAGTATCTGTCCCCCCAGTCCACAGAATCAGATTTAAACTATAAATATAACCGCTAAGTAAACACAAGTCCTTCCAACTACACTGTATTATAAGTGAAGACAAAGCAATAGCCATCTTAGTACACCTAAAAATACAGAATTGTTCAACAGATACATACAACTCCCGTTATTAAACGTCTATTTGCCAACACATTATGAAAATTAAAAATCATAATCTAGATTCGCTGTAATTAATTATATATCTTTCAGGACACAGATGAAACAATGTTACTTGTCAAAACCGCTTTCTAGAAAAGGCGTACGGTAATATCACACAAATATTACCACCTTCGTTCCCGCCCCTCTATCAAACAAAAAAAAAAAGTTTACAATATAACAGTAATTTCACCCCTATATCTTCACGAAAATTATAAAAAAAAAAACACAGTTCGGGCTGGCGCTCGCCATTGGGAAAGTATTTTCCTTTTCTCCTTTTTGGGTTACAATCTCCTTAATATACTGGCAAATATATGTATGACCATTTAATACCGTTAACAACTCCTCGCAAAAGGTATTTCTGAATTAACCCATGAAATATCATTTTTATATTTCTTTATATCGACAAGTTTCAAGAATAATCACGACAAGATATAGGATTTGTTTAAAGTGTGTTGTATTATATTATAGAACAATAAACAGCGTAACAATATTGTACACACAATATAGCTTTAGTGCAATATATATCATACTTATTGCCTGTAATATAGATATATATGTAATTGTGTGTATTTTGACTAACTATTGTCTAAAGGTGTGTGTGTGTGTGCATTGTGTAGTGAAGGGGGAGGGGAGAATCCATACAGACCACAAACATACCTCACTTAAAGTCTAGCGGCCATTTTCAAGCACATGGTTTCAACCAGTTCAAACTACTACACTTTCTATGCATAAACCAACATAACCTGCACTTTCTATGCATATCTAACAATCTGATCACTTAACCACAATCTGATCACTTCCTAATCCATCACTTTCTATGCAATGTAGTCACCATCCAAAATGGCTGACTTGCCATGCTTGTAGGCCCACAAGGCCTACTAAACAATTACAGTTACTAAACAATGTGAACTCAGTACAGACCCATTACTCATTACAAGCAGTATTTAGCCAATCCACCACAAATAGCTCTATAATCAGCAGTAAACGCACAATGTCCACTGGCCAATTTTAACACCTGATATTTCACACATAGCACAAACGTCTCCATTCCCAAAGCCTAACAAATCGATCCAAACACAAATGCTATCATTTATCCCAACCAGGATCCAGACTATGTATAGTACAGCACTCCACAAGTCACAGCACAGCATTAACTATGTATAAACACAAATGCTTTCATTTATCCCAACCAGGCATGCATTTATGTAACTCTGTCCATATAACTCTGTCCATATCAATCCAATCAATTCAAACTTTCATTCTCACTTAAACTTTCATATCACTTACAACAAATAATCATTCAATCTTATGTCCTCCATTCAACAACACATTATAACATGCTCACACTCACCTTTCATGTCATGCACACTCCATACTAGTCAGGGCCTAAGTAGGCCTGTTCACCTAGGAGCTACATTACCTATCAGTCCGAAATCCAGCATGGAGTGAAAGTGTCCAGGCTAATTTCTTTGTCTACTAAACACCTCTTGTGGGCGCAGTCTGGAAGCTGGCTATAGGCTTTCATTTGCTAATTACAGACAAAATGCTGAAAACCTGTTTAAGTATTTAGTTACCACCCACAATCACAGGTGGGGGGCAGAATGGCTAATTTTGTGCAAAGCTAGTGTGCTAATTCAACTGTGACTGAATCTCTGTTATATATTATAAAATTAAGCATAAATAATATATTATTTATGCACTCTTTATCACATCATCATCCTCATTATCATTTATTTATATAGTGTCACTAATAGCGCAGCGCTGTACAGAGAACCCATTCACATCAGTCCCTACCCTATTGGAGCTTACAGTCTAAATTCCCTAATATAGACACACACTCACACACAGACAGAGAGGGAGAGACTAGGGTCAATTTTGATAGCAGCCAATTAACCTAACAGTATGTTTTTTGGAGTGTGGGAGGAAACCCACGCAAACACAGGGAGAACATACAAACTTCACACAGATAAGGCCATTGTTGATATAAGTACTGGCTCTGCTTACCATTGTCCAGTCTAGTACATAACTGTATTAATGCTGTGAAATATTATTACTTTGAATGCCTTAAATATGCAAGAGCGCATTTGGGTAAGTTTATGCTAATAAAAGATATATGCACTTTTCTTGCCTACCCATACTATTTAATAACCACCAAAAATTAAGCAATATGTAAGCACTGCTTCCAGTTGAAATCAGTCTGTCAGTCTGTCTATCTATCTATCTATCTATCTATCTATCTTTCTATCTATCGGTCTGTCTATCTTTAAAACTGAAAGACATCCATTAAACATACACAATGACAGCATATTTAGTGTGTAATTGATGCTAAAACACAATTCTCACTCTCCTAATATAGCTGATTTTTGACAATGAACTGCATTTTTCATGTGAAGCATTTGATGTCATAAAGATGTAAACCTCACAAAGCAATTCTGTCACTGGTCAGTTTGCTTGACAGACATCTGACTTTAAGGTACTAGCCAATGGAAACATGGTGACATGTAAATATGAAAGCACATTAGGACAAAATATGCAATAAGATAGAGGCAAAGGGAGATGGCTGCTGGGAATGTATTTCATTTATCCCAGAAAATCTTTAAATCTAAGTATTAATACTACGTTGATGTACTTTTGAAATTGGAGAGCTACTTTTTACTAAAAGTACATCTCCTTTATATAATTAAGTATAATGCAGACCTGCTCAAAAACTTAGTATAATTAAAGAAGTCTTATGCAATAAATGATGATGATGAGAGCTGCTTATGTGAATGTCTATAGTGGTTTTCTCTACCAGTGTCATTGTATTAGACAACTGTTATCAAACTTAGCAATAATGATGCATTAATCTGCCAATCAAGTGTGAAAGCTGGCTATGTGTATAGGCATAGTAAACACATATCATCATCATCCTCATTATCATTTATTTATATAGTGTCACTAATAGCGCAGCGCTGTACAGAGAACCCATTCACATCAGTCCCTACCCTATTGGAGCTTACAGTCTAAATTCCCTAATATAGACACACACTCACACACAGACAGAGAGGGAGAGACTAGGGTCAATTTTGATAGCAGCCAATTAACCTAACAGTATGTTTTTTGGAGTGTGGGAGGAAACCACAGCACCCGGAGGAAACCCACGCAAACACAGGGAGAACATACAAACTTCACACAGATAAGGCCATTGTTGATATAAGTACTGGCTCTGCTTACCATTGTCCAGTCTAGTACATAACTGTATTAATGCTGTGAAATATTATTACTTTGAATGCCTTAAATATGCAAGAGCGCATTTGGGTAAGTTTATGCTAATAAAAGATATATGCACTTTTCTTGCCTACCCATACTATTTAATAACCACCAAAAATTAAGCAATATGTAAGCACTGCTTCCAGTTGAAATCAGTCTGTCTGTCTGTCTGTCTGTCTATCTATCTATCTTTCTATCTATCTTTCTATCTATCTATCGGTCTGTCTATCTTTAAAACTGAAAGACATCCATTAAACATACACAATGACAGCATATTTAGTGTGTAATTGATGCTAAAGCACAATTCTCACTCTCCTAATATAGCTGATTTTTGACAATGAACTGCATTTTTCATGTGAAGCATTTGATGTCATAAAGATGTAAACCTCACAAAGCAATTCTGTCACTGGTCAGTTTGCTTGACAGACATCTGACTTTAAGGTACTAGCCAATGGAAACATGGTGACATGTAAATATGAAAGCACATTAGGACAAAATATGCAATAAGATAGAGGCAAAGGGAGATGGCTGCTGGGAATGTATTTCATTTATCCCAGAAAATCTTTAAATCTAAGTATTAATACTACGTTGATGTACTTTTGAAATTGGAGAGCTACTTTTTACTAAAAGTACATCTCCCTTATATAATTAAGTATAATGCAGACCTGCTCAAAAACTTAGTATAATTAAAGAAGTCTTATGCAATAAATGATGATGATGAGAGCTGCTTATGTGAATGTCTATAGTGGTTTTCTCTACCAGTGTCATTGTATTAGACAACTGTTATCAAACTTAGCAATAATGATGCATTAATCTGCCAATCAAGTGTGAAAGCTGGCTATGTGTATAGGCATAGTAAACACATATCATCATCATCCTCATTATCATTTATTTATATAGTGTCACTAATAGCGCAGCGCTGTACAGAGAACCCATTCACATCAGTCCCTACCCTATTGGAGCTTACAGTCTAAATTCCCTAATATAGACACACACTCACACACAGACAGAGAGGGAGAGACTAGGGTCAATTTTGATAGCAGCCAATTAACCTAACAGTATGTTTTTTGGAGTGTGGGAGGAAACCACAGCACCCGGAGGAAACCCACGCAAACACAGGGAGAACATACAAACTTCACACAGATAAGGCCATTGTTGATATAAGTACTGGCTCTGCTTACCATTGTCCAGTCTAGTACATAACTGTATTAATGCTGTGAAATATTATTACTTTGAATGCCTTAAATATGCAAGAGCGCATTTGGGTAAGTTTATGCTAATAAAAGATATATGCACTTTTCTTGCCTACCCATACTATTTAATAACCACCAAAAATTAAGCAATATGTAAGCACTGCTTCCAGTTGAAATCAGTCTGTCTGTCTGTCTGTCTATCTATCTATCTATCTTTCTATCTATCTATCTTTCTATCTATCTATCTTTCCGTCTGTCTATCTTTAAAACTGAAAGACATCCATTAAACATACACAATGACAGCATATTTAGTGTGTAATTGATGCTAAAGCACAATTCTCACTCTCCTAATATAGCTGATTTTTGACAATGAACTGCATTTTTCATGTGAAGCATTTGATGTCATAAAGATGTAAACCTCACAAAGCAATTCTGTCACTGGTCAGTTTGCTTGACAGACATCTGACTTTAAGGTACTAGCCAATGGAAACATGGTGACATGTAAATATGAAAGCACATTAGGACAAAATATGCAATAAGATAGAGGCAAAGGGAGATGGCTGCTGGGAATGTATTTCATTTATCCCAGAAAATCTTTAAATCTAAGTATTAATACTACGTTGATGTACTTTTGAAATTGGAGAGCTACTTTTTACTAAAAGTACATCTCCTTTATATAATTAAGTATAATGCAGACCTGCTCAAAAACTTAGTATAATTAAAGAAGTCTTATGCAATAAATGATGATGATGAGAGCTGCTTATGTGAATGTCTATAGTGGTTTTCTCTACCAGTGTCATTGTATTAGACAACTGTTATCAAACTTAGCAATAATGATGCATTAATCTGCCAATCAAGTGTGAAAGCTGGCTATGTGTATAGGCATAGTAAACACATATCATCATCATCCTCATTATCATTTATTTATATAGTGTCACTAATAGCGCAGCGCTGTACAGAGAACCCATTCACATCAGTCCCTACCCTATTGGAGCTTACAGTCTAAATTCCCTAATATAGACACACACTCACACACAGACAGAGAGGGAGAGACTAGGGTCAATTTTGATAGCAGCCAATTAACCTAACAGTATGTTTTTTGGAGTGTGGGAGGAAACCACAGCACCCGGAGGAAACCCACGCAAACACAGGGAGAACATACAAACTTCACACAGATAAGGCCATTGTTGATATAAGTACTGGCTCTGCTTACCATTGTCCAGTCTAGTACATAACTGTATTAATGCTGTGAAATATTATTACTTTGAATGCCTTAAATATGCAAGAGCGCATTTGGGTAAGTTTATGCTAATAAAAGATATATGCACTTTTCTTGCCTACCCATACTATTTAATAACCACCAAAAATTAAGCAATATGTAAGCACTGCTTCCAGTTGAAATCAGTCTGTCTGTCTGTCTATCTATCTATCTATCTATCTATCTATCTTTCTATCTATCGGTCTGTCTATCTTTAAAACTGAAAGACATCCATTAAACATACACAATGACAGCATATTTAGTGTGTAATTGATGCTAAAACACAATTCTCACTCTCCTAATATAGCTGATTTTTGACAATGAACTGCATTTTTCATGTGAAGCATTTGATGTCATAAAGATGTAAACCTCACAAAGCAATTCTGTCACTGGTCAGTTTGCTTGACAGACATCTGACTTTAAGGTACTAGCCAATGGAAACATGGTGACATGTAAATATGAAAGCACATTAGGACAAAATATGCAATAAGATAGAGGCAAAGGGAGATGGCTGCTGGGAATGTATTTCATTTATCCCAGAAAATCTTTAAATCTAAGTATTAATACTACGTTGATGTACTTTTGAAATTGGAGAGCTACTTTTTACTAAAAGTACATCTCCTTTATATAATTAAGTATAATGCAGACCTGCTCAAAAACTTAGTATAATTAAAGAAGTCTTATGCAATAAATGATGATGATGAGAGCTGCTTATGTGAATGTCTATAGTGGTTTTCTCTACCAGTGTCATTGTATTAGACAACTGTTATCAAACTTAGCAATAATGATGCATTAATCTGCCAATCAAGTGTGAAAGCTGGCTATGTGTATAGGCATAGTAAACACATATCATCATCATCCTCATTATCATTTATTTATATAGTGTCACTAATAGCGCAGCGCTGTACAGAGAACCCATTCACATCAGTCCCTACCCTATTGGAGCTTACAGTCTAAATTCCCTAATATAGACACACACTCACACACAGACAGAGAGGGAGAGACTAGGGTCAATTTTGATAGCAGCCAATTAACCTAACAGTATGTTTTTTGGAGTGTGGGAGGAAACCACAGCACCCGGAGGAAACCCACGCAAACACAGGGAGAACATACAAACTTCACACAGATAAGGCCATTGTTGATATAAGTACTGGCTCTGCTTACCATTGTCCAGTCTAGTACATAACTGTATTAATGCTGTGAAATATTATTACTTTGAATGCCTTAAATATGCAAGAGCGCATTTGGGTAAGTTTATGCTAATAAAAGATATATGCACTTTTCTTGCCTACCCATACTATTTAATAACCACCAAAAATTAAGCAATATGTAAGCACTGCTTCCAGTTGAAATCAGTCTGTCTGTCTGTCTGTCTATCTATCTATCTATCTTTCTATCTATCTTTCTATCTATCTATCGGTCTGTCTATCTTTAAAACTGAAAGACATCCATTAAACATACACAATGACAGCATATTTAGTGTGTAATTGATGCTAAAGCACAATTCTCACTCTCCTAATATAGCTGATTTTTGACAATGAACTGCATTTTTCATGTGAAGCATTTGATGTCATAAAGATGTAAACCTCACAAAGCAATTCTGTCACTGGTCAGTTTGCTTGACAGACATCTGACTTTAAGGTACTAGCCAATGGAAACATGGTGACATGTAAATATGAAAGCACATTAGGACAAAATATGCAATAAGATAGAGGCAAAGGGAGATGGCTGCTGGGAATGTATTTCATTTATCCCAGAAAATCTTTAAATCTAAGTATTAATACTACGTTGATGTACTTTTGAAATTGGAGAGCTACTTTTTACTAAAAGTACATCTCCCTTATATAATTAAGTATAATGCAGACCTGCTCAAAAACTTAGTATAATTAAAGAAGTCTTATGCAATAAATGATGATGATGAGAGCTGCTTATGTGAATGTCTATAGTGGTTTTCTCTACCAGTGTCATTGTATTAGACAACTGTTATCAAACTTAGCAATAATGATGCATTAATCTGCCAATCAAGTGTGAAAGCTGGCTATGTGTATAGGCATAGTAAACACATATCATCATCATCCTCATTATCATTTATTTATATAGTGTCACTAATAGCGCAGCGCTGTACAGAGAACCCATTCACATCAGTCCCTACCCTATTGGAGCTTACAGTCTAAATTCCCTAATATAGACACACACTCACACACAGACAGAGAGGGAGAGACTAGGGTCAATTTTGATAGCAGCCAATTAACCTAACAGTATGTTTTTTGGAGTGTGGGAGGAAACCACAGCACCCGGAGGAAACCCACGCAAACACAGGGAGAACATACAAACTTCACACAGATAAGGCCATTGTTGATATAAGTACTGGCTCTGCTTACCATTGTCCAGTCTAGTACATAACTGTATTAATGCTGTGAAATATTATTACTTTGAATGCCTTAAATATGCAAGAGCGCATTTGGGTAAGTTTATGCTAATAAAAGATATATGCACTTTTCTTGCCTACCCATACTATTTAATAACCACCAAAAATTAAGCAATATGTAAGCACTGCTTCCAGTTGAAATCAGTCTGTCTGTCTGTCTGTCTATCTATCTATCTATCTTTCTATCTATCTATCTTTCTATCTATCTATCTATCCGTCTGTCTATCTTTAAAACTGAAAGACATCCATTAAACATACACAATGACAGCATATTTAGTGTGTAATTGATGCTAAAGCACAATTCTCACTCTCCTAATATAGCTGATTTTTGACAATGAACTGCATTTTTCATGTGAAGCATTTGATGTCATAAAGATGTAAACCTCACAAAGCAATTCTGTCACTGGTCAGTTTGCTTGACAGACATCTGACTTTAAGGTACTAGCCAATGGAAACATGGTGACATGTAAATATGAAAGCACATTAGGACAAAATATGCAATAAGATAGAGGCAAAGGGAGATGGCTGCTGGGAATGTATTTCATTTATCCCAGAAAATCTTTAAATCTAAGTATTAATACTACGTTGATGTACTTTTGAAATTGGAGAGCTACTTTTTACTAAAAGTACATCTCCCTTATATAATTAAGTATAATGCAGACCTGCTCAAAAACTTAGTATAATTAAAGAAGTCTTATGCCATAAATGATGATGATGAGAGCTGCTTATGTGAATGTCTATAGTGGTTTTCTCTACCAGTGTCACTGTATTAGACAACTGTTATCAAACTTAGCAATAATGATGCATTAATCTGCCAATCAAGTGTGAAAGCTGGCTATGTGTATAGGCATAGTAAACACATATCATCATCATCCTCATTATCATTTATTTATATAGTGTCACTAATAGCGCAGCGCTGTACAGAGAACCCATTCACATCAGTCCCTACCCTATTGGAGCTTACAGTCTAAATTCCCTAATATAGACACACACTCACACACAGACAGAGAGGGAGAGACTAGGGTCAATTTTGATAGCAGCCAATTAACCTAACAGTATGTTTTTTGGAGTGTGGGAGGAAACCACAGCACCCGGAGGAAACCCACGCAAACACAGGGAGAACATACAAACTTCACACAGATAAGGCCATTGTTGATATAAGTACTGGCTCTGCTTACCATTGTCCAGTCTAGTACATAACTGTATTAATGCTGTGAAATATTATTACTTTGAATGCCTTAAATATGCAAGAGCGCATTTGGGTAAGTTTATGCTAATAAAAGATATATGCACTTTTCTTGCCTACCCATACTATTTAATAACCACCAAAAATTAAGCAATATGTAAGCACTGCTTCCAGTTGAAATCAGTCTGTCTGTCTGTCTATCTATCTATCTATCTATCTATCTATCTTTCTATCTATCTTTCTATCTATCTTTCTATCTTTCTATCTATCTATCTTTCTATCTTTCTATCTATCTATCCGTCTGTCTATCTTTAAAACTGAAAGACATCCATTAAACATACACAATGACAGCATATTTAGTGTGTAATTGATGCTAAAACACAATTCTCACTCTCCTAATATAGCTGATTTTTGACAATGAACTGCATTTTTCATGTGAAGCATTTGATGTCATAAAGATGTAAACCTCACAAAGCAATTCTGTCACTGGTCAGTTTGCTTGACAGACATCTGACTTTAAGGTACTAGCCAATGGAAACATGGTGACATGTAAATATGAAAGCACATTAGGACAAAATATGCAATAAGATAGAGGCAAAGGGAGATGGCTGCTGGGAATGTATTTCATTTATCCCAGAAAATCTTTAAATCTAAGTATTAATACTACGTTGATGTACTTTTGAAATTGGAGAGCTACTTTTTACTAAAAGTACATCTCCCTTATATAATTAAGTATAATGCAGACCTGCTCAAAAACTTAGTATAATTAAAGAAGTCTTATGCCATAAATGATGATGATGAGAGCTGCTTATGTGAATGTCTATAGTGGTTTTCTCTACCAGTGTCACTGTATTAGACAACTGTTATCAAACTTAGCAATAATGATGCATTAATCTGCCAATCAAGTGTGAAAGCTGGCTATGTGTATAGGCATAGTAAACACATATCATCATCATCCTCATTATCATTTATTTATATAGTGTCACTAATAGCGCAGCGCTGTACAGAGAACCCATTCACATCAGTCCCTACCCTATTGGAGCTTACAGTCTAAATTCCCTAATATAGACACACACTCACACACAGACAGAGAGGGAGAGACTAGGGTCAATTTTGATAGCAGCCAATTAACCTAACAGTATGTTTTTTGGAGTGTGGGAGGAAACCACAGCACCCGGAGGAAACCCACGCAAACACAGGGAGAACATACAAACTTCACACAGATAAGGCCATTGTTGATATAAGTACTGGCTCTGCTTACCATTGTCCAGTCTAGTACATAACTGTATTAATGCTGTGAAATATTATTACTTTGAATGCCTTAAATATGCAAGAGCGCATTTGGGTAAGTTTATGCTAATAAAAGATATATGCACTTTTCTTGCCTACCCATACTATTTAATAACCACCAAAAATTAAGCAATATGTAAGCACTGCTTCCAGTTGAAATCAGTCTGTCTGTCTATCTATCTATCTTTCTATCTATCTATCTTTCTATCTTTCTATCTTTCTATCTATCTATCTATCCGTCTGTCTATCTTTAAAACTGAAAGACATCCATTAAACATACACAATGACAGCATATTTAGTGTGTAATTGATGCTAAAGCACAATTCTCACTCTCCTAATATAGCTGATTTTTGACAATGAACTGCATTTTTCATGTGAAGCATTTGATGTCATAAAGATGTAAACCTCACAAAGCAATTCTGTCACTGGTCAGTTTGCTTGACAGACATCTGACTTTAAGGTACTAGCCAATGGAAACATGGTGACATGTAAATATGAAAGCACATTAGGACAAAATATGCAATAAGATAGAGGCAAAGGGAGATGGCTGCTGGGAATGTATTTCATTTATCCCAGAAAATCTTTAAATCTAAGTATTAATACTACGTTGATGTACTTTTGAAATTGGAGAGCTACTTTTTACTAAAAGTACATCTCCCTTATATAATTAAGTATAATGCAGACCTGCTCAAAAACTTAGTATAATTAAAGAAGTCTTATGCCATAAATGATGATGATGAGAGCTGCTTATGTGAATGTCTATAGTGGTTTTCTCTACCAGTGTCACTGTATTAGACAACTGTTATCAAACTTAGCAATAATGATGCATTAATCTGCCAATCAAGTGTGAAAGCTGGCTATGTGTATAGGCATAGTAAACACATATCATCATCATCCTCATTATCATTTATTTATATAGTGTCACTAATAGCGCAGCGCTGTACAGAGAACCCATTCACATCAGTCCCTACCCTATTGGAGCTTACAGTCTAAATTCCCTAATATAGACACACACTCACACACAGACAGAGAGGGAGAGACTAGGGTCAATTTTGATAGCAGCCAATTAACCTAACAGTATGTTTTTTGGAGTGTGGGAGGAAACCACAGCACCCGGAGGAAACCCACGCAAACACAGGGAGAACATACAAACTTCACACAGATAAGGCCATTGTTGATATAAGTACTGGCTCTGCTTACCATTGTCCAGTCTAGTACATAACTGTATTAATGCTGTGAAATATTATTACTTTGAATGCCTTAAATATGCAAGAGCGCATTTGGGTAAGTTTATGCTAATAAAAGATATATGCACTTTTCTTGCCTACCCATACTATTTAATAACCACCAAAAATTAAGCAATATGTAAGCACTGCTTCCAGTTGAAATCAGTCTGTCTGTCTGTCTGTCTATCTATCTATCTATCTTTCTATCTATCTATCTTTCTATCTATCTATCTATCCGTCTGTCTATCTTTAAAACTGAAAGACATCCATTAAACATACACAATGACAGCATATTTAGTGTGTAATTGATGCTAAAGCACAATTCTCACTCTCCTAATATAGCTGATTTTTGACAATGAACTGCATTTTTCATGTGAAGCATTTGATGTCATAAAGATGTAAACCTCACAAAGCAATTCTGTCACTGGTCAGTTTGCTTGACAGACATCTGACTTTAAGGTACTAGCCAATGGAAACATGGTGACATGTAAATATGAAAGCACATTAGGACAAAATATGCAATAAGATAGAGGCAAAGGGAGATGGCTGCTGGGAATGTATTTCATTTATCCCAGAAAATCTTTAAATCTAAGTATTAATACTACGTTGATGTACTTTTGAAATTGGAGAGCTACTTTTTACTAAAAGTACATCTCCCTTATATAATTAAGTATAATGCAGACCTGCTCAAAAACTTAGTATAATTAAAGAAGTCTTATGCCATAAATGATGATGATGAGAGCTGCTTATGTGAATGTCTATAGTGGTTTTCTCTACCAGTGTCACTGTATTAGACAACTGTTATCAAACTTAGCAATAATGATGCATTAATCTGCCAATCAAGTGTGAAAGCTGGCTATGTGTATAGGCATAGTAAACACATATCATCATCATCCTCATTATCATTTATTTATATAGTGTCACTAATAGCGCAGCGCTGTACAGAGAACCCATTCACATCAGTCCCTACCCTATTGGAGCTTACAGTCTAAATTCCCTAATATAGACACACACTCACACACAGACAGAGAGGGAGAGACTAGGGTCAATTTTGATAGCAGCCAATTAACCTAACAGTATGTTTTTTGGAGTGTGGGAGGAAACCACAGCACCCGGAGGAAACCCACGCAAACACAGGGAGAACATACAAACTTCACACAGATAAGGCCATTGTTGATATAAGTACTGGCTCTGCTTACCATTGTCCAGTCTAGTACATAACTGTATTAATGCTGTGAAATATTATTACTTTGAATGCCTTAAATATGCAAGAGCGCATTTGGGTAAGTTTATGCTAATAAAAGATATATGCACTTTTCTTGCCTACCCATACTATTTAATAACCACCAAAAATTAAGCAATATGTAAGCACTGCTTCCAGTTGAAATCAGTCTGTCTGTCTGTCTATCTATCTATCTATCTATCTATCTATCTATCTTTCTATCTATCTTTCTATCTATCTTTCTATCTTTCTATCTATCTATCTTTCTATCTTTCTATCTATCTATCCGTCTGTCTATCTTTAAAACTGAAAGACATCCATTAAACATACACAATGACAGCATATTTAGTGTGTAATTGATGCTAAAACACAATTCTCACTCTCCTAATATAGCTGATTTTTGACAATGAACTGCATTTTTCATGTGAAGCATTTGATGTCATAAAGATGTAAACCTCACAAAGCAATTCTGTCACTGGTCAGTTTGCTTGACAGACATCTGACTTTAAGGTACTAGCCAATGGAAACATGGTGACATGTAAATATGAAAGCACATTAGGACAAAATATGCAATAAGATAGAGGCAAAGGGAGATGGCTGCTGGGAATGTATTTCATTTATCCCAGAAAATCTTTAAATCTAAGTATTAATACTACGTTGATGTACTTTTGAAATTGGAGAGCTACTTTTTACTAAAAGTACATCTCCCTTATATAATTAAGTATAATGCAGACCTGCTCAAAAACTTAGTATAATTAAAGAAGTCTTATGCCATAAATGATGATGATGAGAGCTGCTTATGTGAATGTCTATAGTGGTTTTCTCTACCAGTGTCACTGTATTAGACAACTGTTATCAAACTTAGCAATAATGATGCATTAATCTGCCAATCAAGTGTGAAAGCTGGCTATGTGTATAGGCATAGTAAACACATATCATCATCATCCTCATTATCATTTATTTATATAGTGTCACTAATAGCGCAGCGCTGTACAGAGAACCCATTCACATCAGTCCCTACCCTATTGGAGCTTACAGTCTAAATTCCCTAATATAGACACACACTCACACACAGACAGAGAGGGAGAGACTAGGGTCAATTTTGATAGCAGCCAATTAACCTAACAGTATGTTTTTTGGAGTGTGGGAGGAAACCACAGCACCCGGAGGAAACCCACGCAAACACAGGGAGAACATACAAACTTCACACAGATAAGGCCATTGTTGATATAAGTACTGGCTCTGCTTACCATTGTCCAGTCTAGTACATAACTGTATTAATGCTGTGAAATATTATTACTTTGAATGCCTTAAATATGCAAGAGCGCATTTGGGTAAGTTTATGCTAATAAAAGATATATGCACTTTTCTTGCCTACCCATACTATTTAATAACCACCAAAAATTAAGCAATATGTAAGCACTGCTTCCAGTTGAAATCAGTCTGTCTGTCTATCTATCTATCTTTCTATCTATCTATCTTTCTATCTTTCTATCTTTCTATCTATCTATCTATCCGTCTGTCTATCTTTAAAACTGAAAGACATCCATTAAACATACACAATGACAGCATATTTAGTGTGTAATTGATGCTAAAGCACAATTCTCACTCTCCTAATATAGCTGATTTTTGACAATGAACTGCATTTTTCATGTGAAGCATTTGATGTCATAAAGATGTAAACCTCACAAAGCAATTCTGTCACTGGTCAGTTTGCTTGACAGACATCTGACTTTAAGGTACTAGCCAATGGAAACATGGTGACATGTAAATATGAAAGCACATTAGGACAAAATATGCAATAAGATAGAGGCAAAGGGAGATGGCTGCTGGGAATGTATTTCATTTATCCCAGAAAATCTTTAAATCTAAGTATTAATACTACGTTGATGTACTTTTGAAATTGGAGAGCTACTTTTTACTAAAAGTACATCTCCCTTATATAATTAAGTATAATGCAGACCTGCTCAAAAACTTAGTATAATTAAAGAAGTCTTATGCCATAAATGATGATGATGAGAGCTGCTTATGTGAATGTCTATAGTGGTTTTCTCTACCAGTGTCACTGTATTAGACAACTGTTATCAAACTTAGCAATAATGATGCATTAATCTGCCAATCAAGTGTGAAAGCTGGCTATGTGTATAGGCATAGTAAACACATATCATCATCATCCTCATTATCATTTATTTATATAGTGTCACTAATAGCGCAGCGCTGTACAGAGAACCCATTCACATCAGTCCCTACCCTATTGGAGCTTACAGTCTAAATTCCCTAATATAGACACACACTCACACACAGACAGAGAGGGAGAGACTAGGGTCAATTTTGATAGCAGCCAATTAACCTAACAGTATGTTTTTTGGAGTGTGGGAGGAAACCACAGCACCCGGAGGAAACCCACGCAAACACAGGGAGAACATACAAACTTCACACAGATAAGGCCATTGTTGATATAAGTACTGGCTCTGCTTACCATTGTCCAGTCTAGTACATAACTGTATTAATGCTGTGAAATATTATTACTTTGAATGCCTTAAATATGCAAGAGCGCATTTGGGTAAGTTTATGCTAATAAAAGATATATGCACTTTTCTTGCCTACCCATACTATTTAATAACCACCAAAAATTAAGCAATATGTAAGCACTGCTTCCAGTTGAAATCAGTCTGTCTGTCTATCTATCTATCTATCTTTCTATCTATCTATCTTTCTATCTTTCTATCTATCTATCTATCCGTCTGTCTATCTTTAAAACTGAAAGACATCCATTAAACATACACAATGACAGCATATTTAGTGTGTAATTGATGCTAAAACACAATTCTCACTCTCCTAATATAGCTGATTTTTGACAATGAACTGCATTTTTCATGTGAAGCATTTGATGTCATAAAGATGTAAACCTCACAAAGCAATTCTGTCACTGGTCAGTTTGCTTGACAGACATCTGACTTTAAGGTACTAGCCAATGGAAACATGGTGACATGTAAATATGAAAGCACATTAGGACAAAATATGCAATAAGATAGAGGCAAAGGGAGATGGCTGCTGGGAATGTATTTCATTTATCCCAGAAAATCTTTAAATCTAAGTATTAATACTACGTTGATGTACTTTTGAAATTGGAGAGCTACTTTTTACTAAAAGTACATCTCCCTTATATAATTAAGTATAATGCAGACCTGCTCAAAAACTTAGTATAATTAAAGAAGTCTTATGCAATAAATGATGATGATGAGAGCTGCTTATGTGAATGTCTATAGTGGTTTTCTCTACCAGTGTCATTGTATTAGACAACTGTTATCAAACTTAGCAATAATGATGCATTAATCTGCCAATCAAGTGTGAAAGCTGGCTATGTGTATAGGCATAGTAAACACATATCATCATCATCCTCATTATCATTTATTTATATAGTGTCACTAATAGCGCAGCGCTGTACAGAGAACCCATTCACATCAGTCCCTACCCTATTGGAGCTTACAGTCTAAATTCCCTAATATAGACACACACTCACACACAGACAGAGAGGGAGAGACTAGGGTCAATTTTGATAGCAGCCAATTAACCTAACAGTATGTTTTTTGGAGTGTGGGAGGAAACCACAGCACCCGGAGGAAACCCACGCAAACACAGGGAGAACATACAAACTTCACACAGATAAGGCCATTGTTGATATAAGTACTGGCTCTGCTTACCATTGTCCAGTCTAGTACATAACTGTATTAATGCTGTGAAATATTATTACTTTGAATGCCTTAAATATGCAAGAGCGCATTTGGGTAAGTTTATGCTAATAAAAGATATATGCACTTTTCTTGCCTACCCATACTATTTAATAACCACCAAAAATTAAGCAATATGTAAGCACTGCTTCCAGTTGAAATCAGTCTGTCTGTCTATCTATCTATCTATCTATCTTTCTATCTATCTATCTTTCTATCTTTCTATCTATCTATCTATCGGTCTGTCTATCTTTAAAACTGAAAGACATCCATTAAACATACACAATGACAGCATATTTAGTGTGTAATTGATGCTAAAACACAATTCTCACTCTCCTAATATAGCTGATTTTTGACAATGAACTGCATTTTTCATGTGAAGCATTTGATGTCATAAAGATGTAAACCTCACAAAGCAATTCTGTCACTGGTCAGTTTGCTTGACAGACATCTGACTTTAAGGTACTAGCCAATGGAAACATGGTGACATGTAAATATGAAAGCACATTAGGACAAAATATGCAATAAGATAGAGGCAAAGGGAGATGGCTGCTGGGAATGTATTTCATTTATCCCAGAAAATCTTTAAATCTAAGTATTAATACTACGTTGATGTACTTTTGAAATTGGAGAGCTACTTTTTACTAAAAGTACATCTCCCTTATATAATTAAGTATAATGCAGACCTGCTCAAAAACTTAGTATAATTAAAGAAGTCTTATGCCATAAATGATGATGATGAGAGCTGCTTATGTGAATGTCTATAGTGGTTTTCTCTACCAGTGTCACTGTATTAGACAACTGTTATCAAACTTAGCAATAATGATGCATTAATCTGCCAATCAAGTGTGAAAGCTGGCTATGTGTATAGGCATAGTAAACATATCATCATCATCCTCATTATCATTTATTTATATAGTGTCACTAATAGCGCAGCGCTGTACAGAGAACCCATTCACATCAGTCCCTACCCTATTGGAGCTTACAGTCTAAATTCCCTAATATAGACACACACTCACACACAGACAGAGAGGGAGAGACTAGGGTCAATTTTGATAGCAGCCAATTAACCTAACAGTATGTTTTTTGGAGTGTGGGAGGAAACCCACGCAAACACAGGGAGAACATACAAACTTCACACAGATAAGGCCATTGTTGATATAAGTACTGGCTCTGCTTACCATTGTCCAGTCTAGTACATAACTGTATTAATGCTGTGAAATATTATTACTTTGAATGCCTTAAATATGCAAGAGCGCATTTGGGTAAGTTTATGCTAATAAAAGATATATGCACTTTTCTTGCCTACCCATACTATTTAATAACCACCAAAAATTAAGCAATATGTAAGCACTGCTTCCAGTTGAAATCAGTCTGTCTGTCTGTCTATCTATCTTTCTATCTTTCTATCTTTCTATCTTTCTATCTATCTATCCGTCTGTCTATCTTTAAAACTGAAAGACATCCATTAAACATACACAATGACAGCATATTTAGTGTGTAATTGATGCTAAAACACAATTCTCACTCTCCTAATATAGCTGATTTTTGACAATGAACTGCATTTTTCATGTGAAGCATTTGATGTCATAAAGATGTAAACCTCACAAAGCAATTCTGTCACTGGTCAGTTTGCTTGACAGACATCTGACTTTAAGGTACTAGCCAATGGAAACATGGTGACATGTAAATATGAAAGCACATTAGGACAAAATATGCAATAAGATAGAGGCAAAGGGAGATGGCTGCTGGGAATGTATTTCATTTATCCCAGAAAATCTTTAAATCTAAGTATTAATACTACGTTGATGTACTTTTGAAATTGGAGAGCTACTTTTTACTAAAAGTACATCTCCCTTATATAATTAAGTATAATGCAGACCTGCTCAAAAACTTAGTATAATTAAAGAAGTCTTATGCAATAAATGATGATGATGAGAGCTGCTTATGTGAATGTCTATAGTGGTTTTCTCTACCAGTGTCATTGTATTAGACAACTGTTATCAAACTTAGCAATAATGATGCATTAATCTGCCAATCAAGTGTGAAAGCTGGCTATGTGTATAGGCATAGTAAACACATATCATCATCATCCTCATTATCATTTATTTATATAGTGTCACTAATAGCGCAGCGCTGTACAGAGAACCCATTCACATCAGTCCCTACCCTATTGGAGCTTACAGTCTAAATTCCCTAATATAGACACACACTCACACATAGACAGAGAGGGAGAGACTAGGGTCAATTTTGATAGCAGCCAATTAACCTAACAGTATGTTTTTTGGAGTGTGGGAGGAAACCCACGCAAACACAGGGAGAACATACAAACTTCACACAGATAAGGCCATTGTTGATATAAGTACTGGCTCTGCTTACCATTGTCCAGTCTAGTACATAACTGTATTAATGCTGTGAAATATTATTACTTTGAATGCCTTAAATATGCAAGAGCGCATTTGGGTAAGTTTATGCTAATAAAAGATATATGCACTTTTCTTGCCTACCCATACTATTTAATAACCACCAAAAATTAAGCAATATGTAAGCACTGCTTCCAGTTGAAATCAGTCTGTCTGTCTATCTATCTATCTATCTATCTATCTTTCTATCTTTCTATCTTTCTATCTTTCTATCTTTCTATCTTTCTATCTTTCTATCCGTCTGTCTATCTTTAAAACTGAAAGACATCCATTAAACATACACAATGACAGCATATTTAGTGTGTAATTGATGCTAAAGCACAATTCTCACTCTCCTAATATAGCTGATTTTTGACAATGAACTGCATTTTTCATGTGAAGCATTTGATGTCATAAAGATGTAAACCTCACAAAGCAATTCTGTCACTGGTCAGTTTGCTTGACAGACATCTGACTTTAAGGTACTAGCCAATGGAAACATGGTGACATGTAAATATGAAAGCACATTAGGACAAAATATGCAATAAGATAGAGGCAAAGGGAGATGGCTGCTGGGAATGTATTTCATTTATCCCAGAAAATCTTTAAATCTAAGTATTAATACTACGTTGATGTACTTTTGAAATTGGAGAGCTACTTTTTACTAAAAGTACATCTCCCTTATATAATTAAGTATAATGCAGACCTGCTCAAAAACTTAGTATAATTAAAGAAGTCTTATGCAATAAATGATGATGATGAGAGCTGCTTATGTGAATGTCTATAGTGGTTTTCTCTACCAGTGTCATTGTATTAGACAACTGTTATCAAACTTAGCAATAATGATGCATTAATCTGCCAATCAAGTGTGAAAGCTGGCTATGTGTATAGGCATAGTAAACACATATCATCATCATCCTCATTATCATTTATTTATATAGTGTCACTAATAGCGCAGCGCTGTACAGAGAACCCATTCACATCAGTCCCTACCCTATTGGAGCTTACAGTCTAAATTCCCTAATATAGACACACACTCACACACAGAGAGGGAGAGACTAGGGTCAATTTTGATAGCAGCCAATTAACCTAACAGTATGTTTTTTGGAGTGTGGGAGGAAACCACAGCACCCGGAGGAAACCCACGCAAACACAGGGAGAACATACAAACTTCACACAGATAAGGCCATTGTTGATATAAGTACTGGCTCTGCTTACCATTGTCCAGTCTAGTACATAACTGTATTAATGCTGTGAAATATTATTACTTTGAATGCCTTAAATATGCAAGAGCGCATTTGGGTAAGTTTATGCTAATAAAAGATATATGCACTTTTCTTGCCTACCCATACTATTTAATAACCACCAAAAATTAAGCAATATGTAAGCACTGCTTCCAGTTGAAATCAGTCTGTCTGTCTGTCTGTCTGTCTATCTATCTATCTTTCTATCTATCTATCTTTCTATCTTTCTATCTTTCTATCTATCTATCCGTCTGTCTATCTTTAAAACTGAAAGACATCCATTAAACATACACAATGACAGCATATTTAGTGTGTAATTGATGCTAAAGCACAATTCTCACTCTCCTAATATAGCTGATTTTTGACAATGAACTGCATTTTTCATGTGAAGCATTTGATGTCATAAAGATGTAAACCTCACAAAGCAATTCTGTCACTGGTCAGTTTGCTTGACAGACATCTGACTTTAAGGTACTAGCCAATGGAAACATGGTGACATGTAAATATGAAAGCACATTAGGACAAAATATGCAATAAGATAGAGGCAAAGGGAGATGGCTGCTGGGAATGTATTTCATTTATCCCAGAAAATCTTTAAATCTAAGTATTAATACTACGTTGATGTACTTTTGAAATTGGAGAGCTACTTTTTACTAAAAGTACATCTCCCTTATATAATTAAGTATAATGCAGACCTGCTCAAAAACTTAGTATAATTAAAGAAGTCTTATGCCATAAATGATGATGATGAGAGCTGCTTATGTGAATGTCTATAGTGGTTTTCTCTACCAGTGTCACTGTATTAGACAACTGTTATCAAACTTAGCAATAATGATGCATTAATCTGCCAATCAAGTGTGAAAGCTGGCTATGTGTATAGGCATAGTAAACACATATCATCATGTGAAAGTATTTTCCTTTTCTCCTTTTTGGGTTACAATCTCCTTAATATACTGGCAAATATATGTATGACCATTTAATACCGTTAACAACTCCTCGCAAAAGGTATTTCTGAATTAACCCATGAAATATCATTTTTATATTTCTTTATATCGACAAGTTTCAAGAATAATCACGACAAGATATAGGATTTGTTTAAAGTGTGTTGTATTATATTATAGAACAATAAACAGCGTAACAATATTGTACACACAATATAGCTTTAGTGCAATATATATCATACTTATTGCCTGTAATATAGATATATATGTAATTGTGTGTATTTTGACTAACTATTGTCTAAAGGTGTGTGTGTGTGTGCATTGTGTAGTGAAGGGGGAGGGGAGAATCCATACAGACCACAAACATACCTCACTTAAAGTCTAGCGGCCATTTTCAAGCACATGGTTTCAACCAGTTCAAACTACTACACTTTCTATGCATAAACCAACATAACCTGCACTTTCTATGCATATCTAACAATCTGATCACTTAACCACAATCTGATCACTTCCTAATCCATCACTTTCTATGCAATGTAGTCACCATCCAAAATGGCTGACTTGCCATGCTTGTAGGCCCACAAGGCCTACTAAACAATTACAGTTACTAAACAATGTGAACTCAGTACAGACCCATTACTCATTACAAGCAGTATTTAGCCAATCCACCACAAATAGCTCTATAATCAGCAGTAAACGCACAATGTCCACTGGCCAATTTTAACACCTGATATTTCACACATAGCACAAACGTCTCCATTCCCAAAGCCTAACAAATCGATCCAAACACAAATGCTATCATTTATCCCAACCAGGATCCAGACTATGTATAGTACAGCACTCCACAAGTCACAGCACAGCATTAACTATGTATAAACACAAATGCTTTCATTTATCCCAACCAGGCATGCATTTATGTAACTCTGTCCATATAACTCTGTCCATATCAATCCAATCAATTCAAACTTTCATTCTCACTTAAACTTTCATATCACTTACAACAAATAATCATTCAATCTTATGTCCTCCATTCAACAACACATTATAACATGCTCACACTCACCTTTCATGTCATGCACACTCCATACTAGTCAGGGCCTAAGTAGGCCTGTTCACCTAGGAGCTACATTACCTATCAGTCCGAAATCCAGCATGGAGTGAAAGTGTCCAGGCTAATTTCTTTGTCTACTAAACACCTCTTGTGGGCGCAGTCTGGAAGCTGGCTATAGGCTTTCATTTGCTAATTACAGACAAAATGCTGAAAACCTGTTTAAGTATTTAGTTACCACCCACAATCACAGGTGGGGGGCAGAATGGCTAATTTTGTGCAAAGCTAGTGTGCTAATTCAACTGTGACTGAATCTCTGTTATATATTATAAAATTAAGCATAAATAATATATTATTTATGCACTCTTTATCATTCCCCCTGATGTCAGTTTTCTGTCATTACAGTTAGACTGACAGATATCTGTTGTCATCTCTTATCAGTGTCCCTAGTGTTCCTAGTGATTGTATGTAACATGTATGAGTGTGTGTGAACAGGTGGTCAATAAGGCTACATATTAATATATATATTTGAGTTTGGAATTAATTATGGTAAGGCAATTTTTAGCACAAATATCAAGAAAGAATGGGGGAAGACGCTAATGGATCTCCTACGTTGCCATGTCTGATGAAAAAACCTTGTCTTAGGAGAAAAAATCAACACATGTCAAGGTACTCCCCAATAAATTATCCCTCAACAATTAAATCTAAGATCCGAAGGTTGTTCCATCTTTGGTGTCTCTTCATGATGTCATCATCTTCGCCAAGTACGATGGGGGGGAAGTCTTGTGGGGTACAGTCATCTTTGACATCTGGTTTGGATCTCTTCTGTGTCCAAGTCCTGCCATTCTGTGTCCTTAACGACCATCTCAGGATCTCGTGTCATCTGTCAGGGATATCATCTGCTACAGCTGGGCACCGTCTTAATTCTCATCCATCTTGTAGGAAAGAAAATAAAAATATCAGTTGTTTTGAAATTTTTACTTTTTCCTACCCATCTGTCGTTCCTGCGTCCGGTCCACTTGTAGCATTTCGATATCCTCTGCAGCTGTCCACTTCTTGGTTCCTAATATGGGAAGAAAAACAAAAATACTCTTCTGGGAATTCTCCCTTCCGAGCATGGTAAGAATCCTATCCCGTCCCCTCTGATGACTTACGAATTTCATTCCAGGTGTTACCATCATTATGGACTTGAAAAAAACAAACATTTTTCTGTCCTTTGCGAGTATTATGGACCAAACTTCACATATTTTTGACCACTAGGTGGCGCCAGGGATCTGTAGACTGACTTATCTTATTACAATACCATAAAAATTCCTTCAAAGTTTCCATGTACCTGGGAAACTCAAATTTTTATACCTTTCTTAGCATTACCATTATCCCCCTTTTTCTCATTTCCAATGATCTATGTATCAGTTGGGAAGGAGAAACAAAGGAATCCTGTTCTTAGTAACCTGTGGAGACAGAAAGAAATGTGAGTATACATAATACATTTATGTCACATAACGTCATCTTACCTAATCATATCTCCAAGGACACACGATGTTTAGAGATTTACCCATTTAGTATATTGGTGATGGCAATGTCCCTCTAAAGAACCTCTTTAAACACTTAAAAGCATTAGACATTTTGTACATAACCATCTTTGCTGGGTAACGGATCTGTATATCCACTACTGATGTTCTCTCTCTAAGAAAGAAAACTGATTTAGGCACATTATTGCCCCTACTGGCCAGCAAAGATTAATGCAACAAAATCACTAAACCACCATTTTGTTTTATCAGTCCCCCTGATCCTGGTGAATAAAACTACTACTCACTGGGGTTTATTTTATTTAACTCGGTTTTATGGGTATTTATGAACACAAACTTTAGAAATTTGTGTCTGTCATCAACAAGCACTAATATTCATGCCCTGGGTTTCTCCTTGACTCTAGTTTACCATGTCTACATACAATTGTGTTTTTTCCTACCTAGTCCTTATGTAATGATATAACAGTTCTGATGGCATTTATCAGATGCTGTGTAACCTTACATAAGTGGAAATTTCATGTCACATTTTTGAGTGGCATATACCACTGTGCATTAGGATCCACCTTTTTATCCCTAGGCAATAAAACACATTACCATTATCCAGGGGTTTCATTAATTCTAATGCTACATGTTGCCAAACACCTCCAAAATAATGACATGTAAAATTATCAAATCTATATTTTATCCCGCCCATTTCCAGAGTACAAACTCTGATGAAGGGGCTGCAATATATATTTGTAAGTTGTAACCACTAGGTAGTGTGTCTGTTACCAATATTATTGGTTCTTTACAATATACCATTATAAATTACCTGTATATACCTGGGTTTTTAAAATGAGTAGGGTTTTAAATACCACCTCTCTATTATCCCATATGTCCTCATATACAGTTTTAAAACAAATGCATATATATCTGAGACATTGCAAGGGCTAAATCAATTTTCATTTGTTGACATAACAGCAAGGACGTCTCCTTGCATACATTCAACTATCTCCAATGACAAAACCCAAATTTTACTTATTATTCCCTATTACTTATGTTACCAGGGCAATTAAGTGTTCAATGCTCTGAGTACATATAATACCTTATTTCTCAGAATTTATAATGTAATATTTTTTTTACCATCTAAAATCAAGTCTTTTGCAGCCATGTACATACCTACCTGTGGCCTGCTTTACTAAAAAACCTTGATTTAGACATACTACATCTGTGGCATCTTGAATAATATAAATATTCATATTTTACCTGCCGCGACCTGTGATACGGTCCACGTAATTACACCTAGCTTATCAATACATAACCTGATTATAAGCTTACTACTGGTGATCACTATACGTTTTAGCAGGGTTAAACACACAGGTTAAACATACCACACTTTGCGAGTTTCCAAAGTAATTAAAAAAATAAAATCCATATGTTCCATGTTATAGACTTGTGTGTTAATAATTTGTGTGAGTATCCCCCTGTCTACTGAGTGGAAATGCTGTTCTCAATCGTATAATGATTGGTAAATTCGTTTTGCAGATCTGGTTGCACCCAGCCAAAATCGCTAATAATGGCTTTACTGGGAAACCATTGCGCATGATCCGCTCATAATTTAAGTGTCGCCGTAGCCGTACCCACTAAACAACTGACAAAGGCGTGTTTCTACAGAAGTTACATATCGGAATGCCTCTATGGATTAACTATCCATATAACATAAAAATATTGTATCAACCCAAAGTAACTATCGGCGTATAATACAATTTGCGCCTTTTTCGCTATTTTCGTCACGTCGAATAATACGCACCCGTGACATCTCCGTTGTACTTTAGAGACATCTTTCTACACAATCTTCCAAACAATCACCTCCTACCACTACAATACAGGACAGGGTGTCCCAGCTTTCACGCTTATGCGTTTCTGCTAAGAATCCGTGAGCGCTACTCCCGTAATTCTTTTGTTTGACAGGGTTCTATATTACCCAGATATCACACACCCCTTGACAAAAACCGCCAAGTATCCAAAACTACCTCTCCAAACCTATTCTGTAGACAAGGTGTAATTATTATGTGATTAAAATGATCCCTAATTATCACATAACTTGCAAATTTGGTTATGCAAAAAGTCCTAATTAAAATATAAATTTCCACAGGAGAAGTTATAACTAAATTTGATTCTGGGGATTAAAAAAGGAAGAATTTTCTCCTGAGTATCTGTCCCCCCAGTCCACAGAATCAGATTTAAACTATAAATATAACCGCTAAGTAAACACAAGTCCTTCCAACTACACTGTATTATAAGTGAAGACAAAGCAATAGCCATCTTAGTACACCTAAAAATACAGAATTGTTCAACAGATACATACAACTCCCGTTATTAAACGTCTATTTGCCAACACATTATGAAAATTAAAAATCATAATCTAGATTCGCTGTAATTAATTATATATCTTTCAGGACACAGATGAAACAATGTTACTTGTCAAAACCGCTTTCTAGAAAAGGCGTACGGTAATATCACACAAATATTACCACCTTCGTTCCCGCCCCTCTATCAAACAAAAAAAAAAAGTTTACAATATAACAGTAATTTCACCCCTATATCTTCACGAAAATTATAAAAAAAAAACACAGTTCGGGCTGGCGCTCGCCATTGGGAAAGTATTTTCCTTTTCTCCTTTTTGGGTTACAATCTCCTTAATATACTGGCAAATATATGTATGACCATTTAATACCGTTAACAACTCCTCGCAAAAGGTATTTCTGAATTAACCCATGAAATATCATTTTTATATTTCTTTATATCGACAAGTTTCAAGAATAATCACGACAAGATATAGGATTTGTTTAAAGTGTGTTGTATTATATTATAGAACAATAAACAGCGTAACAATATTGTACACACAATATAGCTTTAGTGCAATATATATCATACTTATTGCCTGTAATATAGATATATATGTAATTGTGTGTATTTTGACTAACTATTGTCTAAAGGTGTGTGTGTGTGTGCATTGTGTAGTGAAGGGGGAGGGGAGAATCCATACAGACCACAAACATACCTCACTTAAAGTCTAGCGGCCATTTTCAAGCACATGGTTTCAACCAGTTCAAACTACTACACTTTCTATGCATAAACCAACATAACCTGCACTTTCTATGCATATCTAACAATCTGATCACTTAACCACAATCTGATCACTTCCTAATCCATCACTTTCTATGCAATGTAGTCACCATCCAAAATGGCTGACTTGCCATGCTTGTAGGCCCACAAGGCCTACTAAACAATTACAGTTACTAAACAATGTGAACTCAGTACAGACCCATTACTCATTACAAGCAGTATTTAGCCAATCCACCACAAATAGCTCTATAATCAGCAGTAAACGCACAATGTCCACTGGCCAATTTTAACACCTGATATTTCACACATAGCACAAACGTCTCCATTCCCAAAGCCTAACAAATCGATCCAAACACAAATGCTATCATTTATCCCAACCAGGATCCAGACTATGTATAGTACAGCACTCCACAAGTCACAGCACAGCATTAACTATGTATAAACACAAATGCTTTCATTTATCCCAACCAGGCATGCATTTATGTAACTCTGTCCATATAACTCTGTCCATATCAATCCAATCAATTCAAACTTTCATTCTCACTTAAACTTTCATATCACTTACAACAAATAATCATTCAATCTTATGTCCTCCATTCAACAACACATTATAACATGCTCACACTCACCTTTCATGTCATGCACACTCCATACTAGTCAGGGCCTAAGTAGGCCTGTTCACCTAGGAGCTACATTACCTATCAGTCCGAAATCCAGCATGGAGTGAAAGTGTCCAGGCTAATTTCTTTGTCTACTAAACACCTCTTGTGGGCGCAGTCTGGAAGCTGGCTATAGGCTTTCATTTGCTAATTACAGACAAAATGCTGAAAACCTGTTTAAGTATTTAGTTACCACCCACAATCACAGGTGGGGGGCAGAATGGCTAATTTTGTGCAAAGCTAGTGTGCTAATTCAACTGTGACTGAATCTCTGTTATATATTATAAAATTAAGCATAAATAATATATTATTTATGCACTCTTTATCACATCATCATCCTCATTATCATTTATTTATATAGTGTCACTAATAGCGCAGCGCTGTACAGAGAACCCATTCACATCAGTCCCTACCCTATTGGAGCTTACAGTCTAAATTCCCTAATATAGACACACACTCACACACAGACAGAGAGGGAGAGACTAGGGTCAATTTTGATAGCAGCCAATTAACCTAACAGTATGTTTTTTGGAGTGTGGGAGGAAACCACAGCACCCGGAGGAAACCCACGCAAACACAGGGAGAACATACAAACTTCACACAGATAAGGCCATTGTTGATATAAGTACTGGCTCTGCTTACCATTGTCCAGTCTAGTACATAACTGTATTAATGCTGTGAAATATTATTACTTTGAATGCCTTAAATATGCAAGAGCGCATTTGGGTAAGTTTATGCTAATAAAAGATATATGCACTTTTCTTGCCTACCCATACTATTTAATAACCACCAAAAATTAAGCAATATGTAAGCACTGCTTCCAGTTGAAATCAGTCTGTCTGTCTGTCTATCTATCTATCTATCTTTCTATCTATCTTTCTATCTTTCTATCTATCTATCCGTCTGTCTATCTTTAAAACTGAAAGACATCCATTAAACATACACAATGACAGCATATTTAGTGTGTAATTGATGCTAAAACACAATTCTCACTCTCCTAATATAGCTGATTTTTGACAATGAACTGCATTTTTCATGTGAAGCATTTGATGTCATAAAGATGTAAACCTCACAAAGCAATTCTGTCACTGGTCAGTTTGCTTGACAGACATCTGACTTTAAGGTACTAGCCAATGGAAACATGGTGACATGTAAATATGAAAGCACATTAGGACAAAATATGCAATAAGATAGAGGCAAAGGGAGATGGCTGCTGGGAATGTATTTCATTTATCCCAGAAAATCTTTAAATCTAAGTATTAATACTACGTTGATGTACTTTTGAAATTGGAGAGCTACTTTTTACTAAAAGTACATCTCCCTTATATAATTAAGTATAATGCAGACCTGCTCAAAAACTTAGTATAATTAAAGAAGTCTTATGCCATAAATGATGATGATGAGAGCTGCTTATGTGAATGTCTATAGTGGTTTTCTCTACCAGTGTCACTGTATTAGACAACTGTTATCAAACTTAGCAATAATGATGCATTAATCTGCCAATCAAGTGTGAAAGCTGGCTATGTGTATAGGCATAGTAAACACATATCATCATCATCCTCATTATCATTTATTTATATAGTGTCACTAATAGCGCAGCGCTGTACAGAGAACCCATTCACATCAGTCCCTACCCTATTGGAGCTTACAGTCTAAATTCCCTAATATAGACACACACTCACACACAGACAGAGAGGGAGAGACTAGGGTCAATTTTGATAGCAGCCAATTAACCTAACAGTATGTTTTTTGGAGTGTGGGAGGAAACCCACGCAAACACAGGGAGAACATACAAACTTCACACAGATAAGGCCATTGTTGATATAAGTACTGGCTCTGCTTACCATTGTCCAGTCTAGTACATAACTGTATTAATGCTGTGAAATATTATTACTTTGAATGCCTTAAATATGCAAGAGCGCATTTGGGTAAGTTTATGCTAATAAAAGATATATGCACTTTTCTTGCCTACCCATACTATTTAATAACCACCAAAAATTTAGCAATATGTAAGCACTGCTTCCAGTTGAAATCAGTCTGTCTGTCTGTCTATCTATCTATCTATCTATCTATCTTTCTATCTATCTATCTTTCTATCTTTCTATCTATCGGTCTGTCTATCTTTAAAACTGAAAGACATCCATTAAACATACACAATGACAGCATATTTAGTGTGTAATTGATGCTAAAACACAATTCTCACTCTCCTAATATAGCTGATTTTTGACAATGAACTGCATTTTTCATGTGAAGCATTTGATGTCATAAAGATGTAAACCTCACAAAGCAATTCTGTCACTGGTCAGTTTGCTTGACAGACATCTGACTTTAAGGTACTAGCCAATGGAAACATGGTGACATGTAAATATGAAAGCACATTAGGACAAAATATGCAATAAGATAGAGGCAAAGGGAGATGGCTGCTGGGAATGTATTTCATTTATCCCAGAAAATCTTTAAATCTAAGTATTAATACTACGTTGATGTACTTTTGAAATTGGAGAGCTACTTTTTACTAAAAGTACATCTCCCTTATATAATTAAGTATAATGCAGACCTGCTCAAAAACTTAGTATAATTAAAGAAGTCTTATGCAATAAATGATGATGATGAGAGCTGCTTATGTGAATGTCTATAGTGGTTTTCTCTACCAGTGTCATTGTATTAGACAACTGTTATCAAACTTAGCAATAATGATGCATTAATCTGCCAATCAAGTGTGAAAGCTGGCTATGTGTATAGGCATAGTAAACACATATCATCATCATCCTCATTATCATTTATTTATATAGTGTCACTAATAGCGCAGCGCTGTACAGAGAACCCATTCACATCAGTCCCTACCCTATTGGAGCTTACAGTCTAAATTCCCTAATATAGACACACACTCACACACAGACAGAGAGGGAGAGACTAGGGTCAATTTTGATAGCAGTCAATTAACCTAACAGTATGTTTTTTGGAGTGTGGGAGGAAACCACAGCACCCGGAGGAAACCCACGCAAACACAGGGAGAACATACAAACTTCACACAGATAAGGCCATTGTTGATATAAGTACTGGCTCTGCTTACCATTGTCCAGTCTAGTACATAACTGTATTAATGCTGTGAAATATTATTACTTTGAATGCCTTAAATATGCAAGAGCGCATTTGGGTAAGTTTATGCTAATAAAAGATATATGCACTTTTCTTGCCTACCCATACTATTTAATAACCACCAAAAATTAAGCAATATGTAAGCACTGCTTCCAGTTGAAATCAGTCTGTCTGTCTGTCTATCTATCTATCTATCTATCTTTCTATCTATCTATCTTTCTATCTTTCTATCTATCTATCCGTCTGTCTATCTTTAAAACTGAAAGACATCCATTAAACATACACAATGACAGCATATTTAGTGTGTAATTGATGCTAAAACACAATTCTCACTCTCCTAATATAGCTGATTTTTGACAATGAACTGCATTTTTCATGTGAAGCATTTGATGTCATAAAGATGTAAACCTCACAAAGCAATTCTGTCACTGGTCAGTTTGCTTGACAGACATCTGACTTTAAGGTACTAGCCAATGGAAACATGGTGACATGTAAATATGAAAGCACATTAGGACAAAATATGCAATAAGATAGAGGCAAAGGGAGATGGCTGCTGGGAATGTATTTCATTTATCCCAGAAAATCTTTAAATCTAAGTATTAATACTACGTTGATGTACTTTTGAAATTGGAGAGCTACTTTTTACTAAAAGTACATCTCCCTTATATAATTAAGTATAATGCAGACCTGCTCAAAAACTTAGTATAATTAAAGAAGTCTTATGCCATAAATGATGATGATGAGAGCTGCTTATGTGAATGTCTATAGTGGTTTTCTCTACCAGTGTCATTGTATTAGACAACTGTTATCAAACTTAGCAATAATGATGCATTAATCTGCCAATCAAGTGTGAAAGCTGGCTATGTGTATAGGCATAGTAAACACATATCATCATCATCCTCATTATCATTTATTTATATAGTGTCACTAATAGCGCAGCGCTGTACAGAGAACCCATTCACATCAGTCCCTACCCTATTGGAGCTTACAGTCTAAATTCCCTAATATAGACACACACTCACACACAGACAGAGAGGGAGAGACTAGGGTCAATTTTGATAGCAGCCAATTAACCTAACAGTATGTTTTTTGGAGTGTGGGAGGAAACCCACGCAAACACAGGGAGAACATACAAACTTCACACAGATAAGGCCATTGTTGATATAAGTACTGGCTCTGCTTACCATTGTCCAGTCTAGTACATAACTGTATTAATGCTGTGAAATATTATTACTTTGAATGCCTTAAATATGCAAGAGCGCATTTGGGTAAGTTTATGCTAATAAAAGATATATGCACTTTTCTTGCCTACCCATACTATTTAATAACCACCAAAAATTAAGCAATATGTAAGCACTGCTTCCAGTTGAAATCAGTCTGTCTGTCTGTCTATCTATCTATCTTTCTATCTATCTATCTATCTATCTTTCTATCTATCTATCCGTCTGTCTATCTTTAAAACTGAAAGACATCCATTAAACATACACAATGACAGCATATTTAGTGTGTAATTGATGCTAAAACACAATTCTCACTCTCCTAATATAGCTGATTTTTGACAATGAACTGCATTTTTCATGTGAAGCATTTGATGTCATAAAGATGTAAACCTCACAAAGCAATTCTGTCACTGGTCAGTTTGCTTGACAGACATCTGACTTTAAGGTACTAGCCAATGGAAACATGGTGACATGTAAATATGAAAGCACATTAGGACAAAATATGCAATAAGATAGAGGCAAAGGGAGATGGCTGCTGGGAATGTATTTCATTTATCCCAGAAAATCTTTAAATCTAAGTATTAATACTACGTTGATGTACTTTTGAAATTGGAGAGCTACTTTTTACTAAAAGTACATCTCCCTTATATAATTAAGTATAATGCAGACCTGCTCAAAAACTTAGTATAATTAAAGAAGTCTTATGCCATAAATGATGATGATGAGAGCTGCTTATGTGAATGTCTATAGTGGTTTTCTCTACCAGTGTCACTGTATTAGACAACTGTTATCAAACTTAGCAATAATGATGCATTAATCTGCCAATCAAGTGTGAAAGCTGGCTATGTGTATAGGCATAGTAAACACATATCATCATCATCCTCATTATCATTTATTTATATAGTGTCACTAATAGCGCAGCGCTGTACAGAGAACCCATTCACATCAGTCCCTACCCTATTGGAGCTTACAGTCTAAATTCCCTAATATAGACACACACTCACACACAGACAGAGAGGGAGAGACTAGGGTCAATTTTGATAGCAGCCAATTAACCTAACAGTATGTTTTTTGGAGTGTGGGAGGAAACCCACGCAAACACAGGGAGAACATACAAACTTCACACAGATAAGGCCATTGTTGATATAAGTACTGGCTCTGCTTACCATTGTCCAGTCTAGTACATAACTGTATTAATGCTGTGAAATATTATTACTTTGAATGCCTTAAATATGCAAGAGCGCATTTGGGTAAGTTTATGCTAATAAAAGATATATGCACTTTTCTTGCCTACCCATACTATTTAATAACCACCAAAAATTTAGCAATATGTAAGCACTGCTTCCAGTTGAAATCAGTCTGTCTGTCTGTCTATCTATCTATCTATCTATCTATCTTTCTATCTATCTATCTTTCTATCTTTCTATCTATCGGTCTGTCTATCTTTAAAACTGAAAGACATCCATTAAACATACACAATGACAGCATATTTAGTGTGTAATTGATGCTAAAACACAATTCTCACTCTCCTAATATAGCTGATTTTTGACAATGAACTGCATTTTTCATGTGAAGCATTTGATGTCATAAAGATGTAAACCTCACAAAGCAATTCTGTCACTGGTCAGTTTGCTTGACAGACATCTGACTTTAAGGTACTAGCCAATGGAAACATGGTGACATGTAAATATGAAAGCACATTAGGACAAAATATGCAATAAGATAGAGGCAAAGGGAGATGGCTGCTGGGAATGTATTTCATTTATCCCAGAAAATCTTTAAATCTAAGTATTAATACTACGTTGATGTACTTTTGAAATTGGAGAGCTACTTTTTACTAAAAGTACATCTCCCTTATATAATTAAGTATAATGCAGACCTGCTCAAAAACTTAGTATAATTAAAGAAGTCTTATGCAATAAATGATGATGATGAGAGCTGCTTATGTGAATGTCTATAGTGGTTTTCTCTACCAGTGTCATTGTATTAGACAACTGTTATCAAACTTAGCAATAATGATGCATTAATCTGCCAATCAAGTGTGAAAGCTGGCTATGTGTATAGGCATAGTAAACACATATCATCATCATCCTCATTATCATTTATTTATATAGTGTCACTAATAGCGCAGCGCTGTACAGAGAACCCATTCACATCAGTCCCTACCCTATTGGAGCTTACAGTCTAAATTCCCTAATATAGACACACACTCACACACAGACAGAGAGGGAGAGACTAGGGTCAATTTTGATAGCAGTCAATTAACCTAACAGTATGTTTTTTGGAGTGTGGGAGGAAACCACAGCACCCGGAGGAAACCCACGCAAACACAGGGAGAACATACAAACTTCACACAGATAAGGCCATTGTTGATATAAGTACTGGCTCTGCTTACCATTGTCCAGTCTAGTACATAACTGTATTAATGCTGTGAAATATTATTACTTTGAATGCCTTAAATATGCAAGAGCGCATTTGGGTAAGTTTATGCTAATAAAAGATATATGCACTTTTCTTGCCTACCCATACTATTTAATAACCACCAAAAATTAAGCAATATGTAAGCACTGCTTCCAGTTGAAATCAGTCTGTCTGTCTGTCTGTCTATCTATCTATCTATCTATCTTTCTATCTATCTATCTTTCTATCTTTCTATCTATCTATCCGTCTGTCTATCTTTAAAACTGAAAGACATCCATTAAACATACACAATGACAGCATATTTAGTGTGTAATTGATGCTAAAACACAATTCTCACTCTCCTAATATAGCTGATTTTTGACAATGAACTGCATTTTTCATGTGAAGC
>NW_027448201.1:200000-215000 GCF_038048845.1 Mixophyes fleayi
CATCTGACTTTAAGGTACTAGCCAATGGAAACATGGTGACATGTAAATATGAAAGCACATTAGGACAAAATATGCAATAAGATAGAGGCAAAGGGAGATGGCTGCTGGGAATGTATTTCATTTATCCCAGAAAATCTTTAAATCTAAGTATTAATACTACGTTGATGTACTTTTGAAATTGGAGAGCTACTTTTTACTAAAAGTACATCTCCCTTATATAATTAAGTATAATGCAGACCTGCTCAAAAACTTAGTATAATTAAAGAAGTCTTATGCCATAAATGATGATGATGAGAGCTGCTTATGTGAATGTCTATAGTGGTTTTCTCTACCAGTGTCACTGTATTAGACAACTGTTATCAAACTTAGCAATAATGATGCATTAATCTGCCAATCAAGTGTGAAAGCTGGCTATGTGTATAGGCATAGTAAACACATATCATCATCATCCTCATTATCATTTATTTATATAGTGTCACTAATAGCGCAGCGCTGTACAGAGAACCCATTCACATCAGTCCCTACCCTATTGGAGCTTACAGTCTAAATTCCCTAATATAGACACACACTCACACACAGACAGAGAGGGAGAGACTAGGGTCAATTTTGATAGCAGCCAATTAACCTAACAGTATGTTTTTTGGAGTGTGGGAGGAAACCACAGCACCCGGAGGAAACCCACGCAAACACAGGGAGAACATACAAACTTCACACAGATAAGGCCATTGTTGATATAAGTACTGGCTCTGCTTACCATTGTCCAGTCTAGTACATAACTGTATTAATGCTGTGAAATATTATTACTTTGAATGCCTTAAATATGCAAGAGCGCATTTGGGTAAGTTTATGCTAATAAAAGATATATGCACTTTTCTTGCCTACCCATACTATTTAATAACCACCAAAAATTAAGCAATATGTAAGCACTGCTTCCAGTTGAAATCAGTCTGTCTGTCTGTCTGTCTGTCTATCTATCTATCTATCTTTCTATCTTTCTATCTATCTATCTTTCTATCTTTCTATCTATCTATCCGTCTGTCTGACTTTAAAACTGAAAGACATCCATTAAACATAAACAATGACAGCATATTTAGTGTGTAATTGATGCTAAAACACAATTCTCACTCTCCTAATATAGCTGATTTTTGACAATGAACTGCATTTTTCATGTGAAGCATTTGATGTCATAAAGATGTAAACCTCACAAAGCAATTCTGTCACTGGTCAGTTTGCTTGACAGACATCTGACTAAGGTACTAGCCAATGGAAACATGGTGACATGTAAATATGAAAGCACATTAGGACAAAATATGCAATAAGATAGAGGCAAAGGGAGATGGCTGCTGGGAATGTATTTCATTTATCCCAGAAAATCTTTAAATCTAAGTATTAATACTACGTTGATGTACTTTTGAAATTGGAGAGCTACTTTTTACTAAAAGTACATCTCCCTTATATAATTAAGTATAATGCAGACCTGCTCAAAAACTTAGTATAATTAAAGAAGTCTTATGCCATAAATGATGATGATGAGAGCTGCTTATGTGAATGTCTATAGTGGTTTTCTCTACCAGTGTCACTGTATTAGACAACTGTTATCAAACTTAGCAATAATGATGCATTAATCTGCCAATCAAGTGTGAAAGCTGGCTATGTGTATAGGCATAGTAAACACATATCATCATCATCCTCATTATCATTTATTTATATAGTGTCACTAATAGCGCAGCGCTGTACAGAGAACCCATTCACATCAGTCCCTACCCTATTGGAGCTTACAGTCTAAATTCCCTAATATAGACACACACTCACACACAGACAGAGAGGGAGAGACTAGGGTCAATTTTGATAGCAGCCAATTAACCTAACAGTATGTTTTTTGGAGTGTGGGAGGAAACCACAGCACCCGGAGGAAACCCACGCAAACACAGGGAGAACATACAAACTTCACACAGATAAGGCCATTGTTGATATAAGTACTGGCTCTGCTTACCATTGTCCAGTCTAGTACATAACTGTATTAATGCTGTGAAATATTATTACTTTGAATGCCTTAAATATGCAAGAGCGCATTTGGGTAAGTTTATGCTAATAAAAGATATATGCACTTTTCTTGCCTACCCATACTATTTAATAACCACCAAAAATTAAGCAATATGTAAGCACTGCTTCCAGTTGAAATCAGTCTGTCTGTCTGTCTATCTATCTATCTTTCTATCTTTCTATCTATCTATCTTTCTATCTTTCTATCTATCTATCCGTCTGTCTATCTTTAAAACTGAAAGACATCCATTAAACATACACAATGACAGCATATTTAGTGTGTAATTGATGCTAAAACACAATTCTCACTCTCCTAATATAGCTGATTTTTGACAATGAACTGCATTTTTCATGTGAAGCATTTGATGTCATAAAGATGTAAACCTCACAAAGCAATTCTGTCACTGGTCAGTTTGCTTGACAGACATCTGACTTTAAGGTACTAGCCAATGGAAACATGGTGACATGTAAATATGAAAGCACATTAGGACAAAATATGCAATAAGATAGAGGCAAAGGGAGATGGCTGCTGGGAATGTATTTCATTTATCCCAGAAAATCTTTAAATCTAAGTATTAATACTACGTTGATGTACTTTTGAAATTGGAGAGCTACTTTTTACTAAAAGTACATCTCCCTTATATAATTAAGTATAATGCAGACCTGCTCAAAAACTTAGTATAATTAAAGAAGTCTTATGCCATAAATGATGATGATGAGAGCTGCTTATGTGAATGTCTATAGTGGTTTTCTCTACCAGTGTCACTGTATTAGACAACTGTTATCAAACTTAGCAATAATGATGCATTAATCTGCCAATCAAGTGTGAAAGCTGGCTATGTGTATAGGCATAGTAAACACATATCATCATCATCCTCATTATCATTTATTTATATAGTGTCACTAATAGCGCAGCGCTGTACAGAGAACCCATTCACATCAGTCCCTACCCTATTGGAGCTTACAGTCTAAATTCCCTAATATAGACACACACTCACACACAGACAGAGAGGGAGAGACTAGGGTCAATTTTGATAGCAGCCAATTAACCTAACAGTATGTTTTTTGGAGTGTGGGAGGAAACCACAGCACCCGGAGGAAACCCACGCAAACACAGGGAGAACATACAAACTTCACACAGATAAGGCCATTGTTGATATAAGTACTGGCTCTGCTTACCATTGTCCAGTCTAGTACATAACTGTATTAATGCTGTGAAATATTATTACTTTGAATGCCTTAAATATGCAAGAGCGCATTTGGGTAAGTTTATGCTAATAAAAGATATATGCACTTTTCTTGCCTACCCATACTATTTAATAACCACCAAAAATTAAGCAATATGTAAGCACTGCTTCCAGTTGAAATCAGTCTGTCTGTCTGTCTATCTATCTATCTATCTTTCTATCTTTCTATCCGTCTGTCTATCTTTAAAACTGAAAGACATCCATTAAACATACACAATGACAGCATATTTAGTGTGTAATTGATGCTAAAGCACAATTCTCACTCTCCTAATATAGCTGATTTTTGACAATGAACTGCATTTTTCATGTGAAGCATTTGATGTCATAAAGATGTAAACCTCACAAAGCAATTCTGTCACTGGTCAGTTTGCTTGACAGACATCTGACTTTAAGGTACTAGCCAATGGAAACATGGTGACATGTAAATATGAAAGCACATTAGGACAAAATATGCAATAAGATAGAGGCAAAGGGAGATGGCTGCTGGGAATGTATTTCATTTATCCCAGAAAATCTTTAAATCTAAGTATTAATACTACGTTGATGTACTTTTGAAATTGGAGAGCTACTTTTTACTAAAAGTACATCTCCCTTATATAATTAAGTATAATGCAGACCTGCTCAAAAACTTAGTATAATTAAAGAAGTCTTATGCAATAAATGATGATGATGAGAGCTGCTTATGTGAATGTCTATAGTGGTTTTCTCTACCAGTGTCATTGTATTAGACAACTGTTATCAAACTTAGCAATAATGATGCATTAATCTGCCAATCAAGTGTGAAAGCTGGCTATGTGTATAGGCATAGTAAACACATATCATCATCATCCTCATTATCATTTATTTATATAGTGTCACTAATAGCGCAGCGCTGTACAGAGAACCCATTCACATCAGTCCCTACCCTATTGGAGCTTACAGTCTAAATTCCCTAATATAGACACACACTCACACATAGACAGAGAGGGAGAGACTAGGGTCAATTTTGATAGCAGCCAATTAACCTAACAGTATGTTTTTTGGAGTGTGGGAGGAAACCCACGCAAACACAGGGAGAACATACAAACTTCACACAGATAAGGCCATTGTTGATATAAGTACTGGCTCTGCTTACCATTGTCCAGTCTAGTACATAACTGTATTAATGCTGTGAAATATTATTACTTTGAATGCCTTAAATATGCAAGAGCGCATTTGGGTAAGTTTATGCTAATAAAAGATATATGCACTTTTCTTGCCTACCCATACTATTTAATAACCACCAAAAATTAAGCAATATGTAAGCACTGCTTCCAGTTGAAATCAGTCTGTCTGTCTGTCTATCTGTCTATCTCTCTATCTATCTATCTATCTATCTATCTTTCTATCTTTCTTTCTATCTATCCGTCTGTCTATCTTTAAAACTGAAAGACATCCATTAAACATACACAATGACAGCATATTTAGTGTGTAATTGATGCTAAAACACAATTCTCACTCTCCTAATATAGCTGATTTTTGACAATGAACTGCATTTTTCATGTGAAGCATTTGATGTCATAAAGATGTAAACCTCACAAAGCAATTCTGTCACTGGTCAGTTTGCTTGACAGACATCTGACTTTAAGGTACTAGCCAATGGAAACATGGTGACATGTAAATATGAAAGCACATTAGGACAAAATATGCAATAAGATAGAGGCAAAGGGAGATAGCTGCTGGGAATGTATTTCATTTATCCCAGAAAATCTTTAAATCTAAGTATTAATACTACGTTGATGTACTTTTGAAATTGGAGAGCTACTTTTTACTAAAAGTACATCTCCCTTATATAATTAAGTATAATGCAGACCTGCTCAAAAACTTAGTATAATTAAAGAAGTCTTATGCCATAAATGATGATGATGAGAGCTGCTTATGTGAATGTCTATAGTGGTTTTCTCTACCAGTGTCACTGTATTAGACAACTGTTATCAAACTTAGCAATAATGATGCATTAATCTGCCAATCAAGTGTGAAAGCTGGCTATGTGTATAGGCATAGTAAACACATATCATCATGTGAAAGTATTTTCCTTTTCTCCTTTTTGGGTTACAATCTCCTTAATATACTGGCAAATATATGTATGACCATTTAATACCGTTAACAACTCCTCGCAAAAGGTATTTCTGAATTAACCCATGAAATATCATTTTTATATTTCTTTATATCGACAAGTTTCAAGAATAATCACGACAAGATATAGGATTTGTTTAAAGTGTGTTGTATTATATTATAGAACAATAAACAGCGTAACAATATTGTACACACAATATAGCTTTAGTGCAATATATATCATACTTATTGCCTGTAATATAGATATATATGTAATTGTGTGTATTTTGACTAACTATTGTCTAAAGGTGTGTGTGTGTGTGCATTGTGTAGTGAAGGGGGAGGGGAGAATCCATACAGACCACAAACATACCTCACTTAAAGTCTAGCGGCCATTTTCAAGCACATGGTTTCAACCAGTTCAAACTACTACACTTTCTATGCATAAACCAACATAACCTGCACTTTCTATGCATATCTAACAATCTGATCACTTAACCACAATCTGATCACTTCCTAATCCATCACTTTCTATGCAATGTAGTCACCATCCAAAATGGCTGACTTGCCATGCTTGTAGGCCCACAAGGCCTACTAAACAATTACAGTTACTAAACAATGTGAACTCAGTACAGACCCATTACTCATTACAAGCAGTATTTAGCCAATCCACCACAAATAGCTCTATAATCAGCAGTAAACGCACAATGTCCACTGGCCAATTTTAACACCTGATATTTCACACATAGCACAAACGTCTCCATTCCCAAAGCCTAACAAATCGATCCAAACACAAATGCTATCATTTATCCCAACCAGGATCCAGACTATGTATAGTACAGCACTCCACAAGTCACAGCACAGCATTAACTATGTATAAACACAAATGCTTTCATTTATCCCAACCAGGCATGCATTTATGTAACTCTGTCCATATAACTCTGTCCATATCAATCCAATCAATTCAAACTTTCATTCTCACTTAAACTTTCATATCACTTACAACAAATAATCATTCAATCTTATGTCCTCCATTCAACAACACATTATAACATGCTCACACTCACCTTTCATGTCATGCACACTCCATACTAGTCAGGGCCTAAGTAGGCCTGTTCACCTAGGAGCTACATTACCTATCAGTCCGAAATCCAGCATGGAGTGAAAGTGTCCAGGCTAATTTCTTTGTCTACTAAACACCTCTTGTGGGCGCAGTCTGGAAGCTGGCTATAGGCTTTCATTTGCTAATTACAGACAAAATGCTGAAAACCTGTTTAAGTATTTAGTTACCACCCACAATCACAGGTGGGGGGCAGAATGGCTAATTTTGTGCAAAGCTAGTGTGCTAATTCAACTGTGACTGAATCTCTGTTATATATTATAAAATTAAGCATAAATAATATATTATTTATGCACTCTTTATCATTCCCCCTGATGTCAGTTTTCTGTCATTACAGTTAGACTGACAGATATCTGTTGTCATCTCTTATCAGTGTCCCTAGTGTTCCTAGTGATTGTATGTAACATGTATGAGTGTGTGTGAACAGGTGGTCAATAAGGCTACATATTAATATATATATTTGAGTTTGGAATTAATTATGGTAAGGCAATTTTTAGCACAAATATCAAGAAAGAATGGGGGAAGACGCTAATGGATCTCCTACGTTGCCATGTCTGATGAAAAAACCTTGTCTTAGGAGAAAAAATCAACACATGTCAAGGTACTCCCCAATAAATTATCCCTCAACAATTAAATCTAAGATCCGAAGGTTGTTCCATCTTTGGTGTCTCTTCATGATGTCATCATCTTCGCCAAGTACGATGGGGGGGAAGTCTTGTGGGGTACAGTCATCTTTGACATCTGGTTTGGATCTCTTCTGTGTCCAAGTCCTGCCATTCTGTGTCCTTAACGACCATCTCAGGATCTCGTGTCATCTGTCAGGGATATCATCTGCTACAGCTGGGCACCGTCTTAATTCTCATCCATCTTGTAGGAAAGAAAATAAAAATATCAGTTGTTTTGAAATTTTTACTTTTTCCTACCCATCTGTCGTTCCTGCGTCCGGTCCACTTGTAGCATTTCGATATCCTCTGCAGCTGTCCACTTCTTGGTTCCTAATATGGGAAGAAAAACAAAAATACTCTTCTGGGAATTCTCCCTTCCGAGCATGGTAAGAATCCTATCCCGTCCCCTCTGATGACTTACGAATTTCATTCCAGGTGTTACCATCATTATGGACTTGAAAAAAACAAACATTTTTCTGTCCTTTGCGAGTATTATGGACCAAACTTCACATATTTTTGACCACTAGGTGGCGCCAGGGATCTGTAGACTGACTTATCTTATTACAATACCATAAAAATTCCTTCAAAGTTTCCATGTACCTGGGAAACTCAAATTTTTATACCTTTCTTAGCATTACCATTATCCCCCTTTTTCTCATTTCCAATGATCTATGTATCAGTTGGGAAGGAGAAACAAAGGAATCCTGTTCTTAGTAACCTGTGGAGACAGAAAGAAATGTGAGTATACATAATACATTTATGTCACATAACGTCATCTTACCTAATCATATCTCCAAGGACACACGATGTTTAGAGATTTACCCATTTAGTATATTGGTGATGGCAATGTCCCTCTAAAGAACCTCTTTAAACACTTAAAAGCATTAGACATTTTGTACATAACCATCTTTGCTGGGTAACGGATCTGTATATCCACTACTGATGTTCTCTCTCTAAGAAAGAAAACTGATTTAGGCACATTATTGCCCCTACTGGCCAGCAAAGATTAATGCAACAAAATCACTAAACCACCATTTTGTTTTATCAGTCCCCCTGATCCTGGTGAATAAAACTACTACTCACTGGGGTTTATTTTATTTAACTCGGTTTTATGGGTATTTATGAACACAAACTTTAGAAATTTGTGTCTGTCATCAACAAGCACTAATATTCATGCCCTGGGTTTCTCCTTGACTCTAGTTTACCATGTCTACATACAATTGTGTTTTTTCCTACCTAGTCCTTATGTAATGATATAACAGTTCTGATGGCATTTATCAGATGCTGTGTAACCTTACATAAGTGGAAATTTCATGTCACATTTTTGAGTGGCATATACCACTGTGCATTAGGATCCACCTTTTTATCCCTAGGCAATAAAACACATTACCATTATCCAGGGGTTTCATTAATTCTAATGCTACATGTTGCCAAACACCTCCAAAATAATGACATGTAAAATTATCAAATCTATATTTTATCCCGCCCATTTCCAGAGTACAAACTCTGATGAAGGGGCTGCAATATATATTTGTAAGTTGTAACCACTAGGTAGTGTGTCTGTTACCAATATTATTGGTTCTTTACAATATACCATTATAAATTACCTGTATATACCTGGGTTTTTAAAATGAGTAGGGTTTTAAATACCACCTCTCTATTATCCCATATGTCCTCATATACAGTTTTAAAACAAATGCATATATATCTGAGACATTGCAAGGGCTAAATCAATTTTCATTTGTTGACATAACAGCAAGGACGTCTCCTTGCATACATTCAACTATCTCCAATGACAAAACCCAAATTTTACTTATTATTCCCTATTACTTATGTTACCAGGGCAATTAAGTGTTCAATGCTCTGAGTACATATAATACCTTATTTCTCAGAATTTATAATGTAATATTTTTTTTACCATCTAAAATCAAGTCTTTTGCAGCCATGTACATACCTACCTGTGGCCTGCTTTACTAAAAAACCTTGATTTAGACATACTACATCTGTGGCATCTTGAATAATATAAATATTCATATTTTACCTGCCGCGACCTGTGATACGGTCCACGTAATTACACCTAGCTTATCAATACATAACCTGATTATAAGCTTACTACTGGTGATCACTATACGTTTTAGCAGGGTTAAACACACAGGTTAAACATACCACACTTTGCGAGTTTCCAAAGTAATTAAAAAAATAAAATCCATATGTTCCATGTTATAGACTTGTGTGTTAATAATTTGTGTGAGTATCCCCCTGTCTACTGAGTGGAAATGCTGTTCTCAATCGTATAATGATTGGTAAATTCGTTTTGCAGATCTGGTTGCACCCAGCCAAAATCGCTAATAATGGCTTTACTGGGAAACCATTGCGCATGATCCGCTCATAATTTAAGTGTTGCCGTAGCCGTACCCACTAAACAACTGACAAAGGCGTGTTTCTACAGAAGTTACATATCGGAATGCCTCTATGGATTAACTATCCATATAACATAAAAATATTGTATCAACCCAAAGTAACTATCGGCGTATAATACAATTTGCGCCTTTTTCGCTATTTTCGTCACGTCGAATAATACGCACCCGTGACATCTCCGTTGTACTTTAGAGACATCTTTCTACACAATCTTCCAAACAATCACCTCCTACCACTACAATACAGGACAGGGTGTCCCAGCTTTCACGCTTATGCGTTTCTGCTAAGAATCCGTGAGCGCTACTCCCGTAATTCTTTTGTTTGACAGGGTTCTATATTACCCAGATATCACACACCCCTTGACAAAAACCGCCAAGTATCCAAAACTACCTCTCCAAACCTATTCTGTAGACAAGGTGTAATTATTATGTGATTAAAATGATCCCTAATTATCACATAACTTGCAAATTTGGTTATGCAAAAAGTCCTAATTAAAATATAAATTTCCACAGGAGAAGTTATAACTAAATTTGATTCTGGGGATTAAAAAAGGAAGAATTTTCTCCTGAGTATCTGTCCCCCCAGTCCACAGAATCAGATTTAAACTATAAATATAACCGCTAAGTAAACACAAGTCCTTCCAACTACACTGTATTATAAGTGAAGACAAAGCAATAGCCATCTTAGTACACCTAAAAATACAGAATTGTTCAACAGATACATACAACTCCCGTTATTAAACGTCTATTTGCCAACACATTATGAAAATTAAAAATCATAATCTAGATTCGCTGTAATTAATTATATATCTTTCAGGACACAGATGAAACAATGTTACTTGTCAAAACCGCTTTCTAGAAAAGGCGTACGGTAATATCACACAAATATTACCACCTTCGTTCCCGCCCCTCTATCAAACAAAAAAAAAAAGTTTACAATATAACAGTAATTTCACCCCTATATCTTCACGAAAATTATAAAAAAAAAACACAGTTCGGGCTGGCGCTCGCCATTGGGAAAGTATTTTCCTTTTCTCCTTTTTGGGTTACAATCTCCTTAATATACTGGCAAATATATGTATGACCATTTAATACCGTTAACAACTCCTCGCAAAAGGTATTTCTGAATTAACCCATGAAATATCATTTTTATATTTCTTTATATCGACAAGTTTCAAGAATAATCACGACAAGATATAGGATTTGTTTAAAGTGTGTTGTATTATATTATAGAACAATAAACAGCGTAACAATATTGTACACACAATATAGCTTTAGTGCAATATATATCATACTTATTGCCTGTAATATAGATATATATGTAATTGTGTGTATTTTGACTAACTATTGTCTAAAGGTGTGTGTGTGTGTGCATTGTGTAGTGAAGGGGGAGGGGAGAATCCATACAGACCACAAACATACCTCACTTAAAGTCTAGCGGCCATTTTCAAGCACATGGTTTCAACCAGTTCAAACTACTACACTTTCTATGCATAAACCAACATAACCTGCACTTTCTATGCATATCTAACAATCTGATCACTTAACCACAATCTGATCACTTCCTAATCCATCACTTTCTATGCAATGTAGTCACCATCCAAAATGGCTGACTTGCCATGCTTGTAGGCCCACAAGGCCTACTAAACAATTACAGTTACTAAACAATGTGAACTCAGTACAGACCCATTACTCATTACAAGCAGTATTTAGCCAATCCACCACAAATAGCTCTATAATCAGCAGTAAACGCACAATGTCCACTGGCCAATTTTAACACCTGATATTTCACACATAGCACAAACGTCTCCATTCCCAAAGCCTAACAAATCGATCCAAACACAAATGCTATCATTTATCCCAACCAGGATCCAGACTATGTATAGTACAGCACTCCACAAGTCACAGCACAGCATTAACTATGTATAAACACAAATGCTTTCATTTATCCCAACCAGGCATGCATTTATGTAACTCTGTCCATATAACTCTGTCCATATCAATCCAATCAATTCAAACTTTCATTCTCACTTAAACTTTCATATCACTTACAACAAATAATCATTCAATCTTATGTCCTCCATTCAACAACACATTATAACATGCTCACACTCACCTTTCATGTCATGCACACTCCATACTAGTCAGGGCCTAAGTAGGCCTGTTCACCTAGGAGCTACATTACCTATCAGTCCGAAATCCAGCATGGAGTGAAAGTGTCCAGGCTAATTTCTTTGTCTACTAAACACCTCTTGTGGGCGCAGTCTGGAAGCTGGCTATAGGCTTTCATTTGCTAATTACAGACAAAATGCTGAAAACCTGTTTAAGTATTTAGTTACCATCCACAATCACAGGTGGGGGGCAGAATGGCTAATTTTGTGCAAAGCTAGTGTGCTAATTCAACTGTGACTGAATCTCTGTTATATATTATAAAATTAAGCATAAATAATATATTATTTATGCACTCTTTATCACATCATCATCCTCATTATCATTTATTTATATAGTGTCACTAATAGCGCAGCGCTGTACAGAGAACCCATTCACATCAGTCCCTACCCTATTGGAGCTTACAGTCTAAATTCCCTAATATAGACACACACTCACACACAGACAGAGAGGGAGAGACTAGGGTCAATTTTGATAGCAGCCAATTAACCTAACAGTATGTTTTTTGGAGTGTGGGAGGAAACCACAGCACCCGGAGGAAACCCACGCAAACACAGGGAGAACATACAAACTTCACACAGATAAGGCCATTGTTGATATAAGTACTGGCTCTGCTTACCATTGTCCAGTCTAGTACATAACTGTATTAATGCTGTGAAATATTATTACTTTGAATGCCTTAAATATGCAAGAGCGCATTTGGGTAAGTTTATGCTAATAAAAGATATATGCACTTTTCTTGCCTACCCATACTATTTAATAACCACCAAAAATTAAGCAATATGTAAGCACTGCTTCCAGTTGAAATCAGTCTGTCAGTCTGTCTGTCTATCTATCTATCTATCTATCTTTCTATCTTTCTATCTATCTATCTTTCTATCTATCTATCCGTCTGTCTATCTTTAAAACTGAAAGACATCCATTAAACATACACAATGACAGCATATTTAGTGTGTAATTGATGCTAAAACACAATTCTCACTCTCCTAATATAGCTGATTTTTGACAATGAACTGCATTTTTCATGTGAAGCATTTGATGTCATAAAGATGTAAACCTCACAAAGCAATTCTGTCACTGGTCAGTTTGCTTGACAGACATCTGACTTTAAGGTACTAGCCAATGGAAACATGGTGACATGTAAATATGAAAGCACATTAGGACAAAATATGCAATAAGATAGAGGCAAAGGGAGATGGCTGCTGGGAATGTATTTCATTTATCCCAGAAAATCTTTAAATCTAAGTATTAATACTACGTTGATGTACTTTTGAAATTGGAGAGCTACTTTTTACTAAAAGTACATCTCCCTTATATAATTAAGTATAATGCAGACCTGCTCAAAAACTTAGTATAATTAAAGAAGTCTTATGCCATAAATGATGATGATGAGAGCTGCTTATGTGAATGTCTATAGTGGTTTTCTCTACCAGTGTCACTGTATTAGACAACTGTTATCAAACTTAGCAATAATGATGCATTAATCTGCCAATCAAGTGTGAAAGCTGGCTATGTGTATAGGCATAGTAAACACATATCATCATCATCCTCATTATCATTTATTTATATAGTGTCACTAATAGCGCAGCGCTGTACAGAGAACCCATTCACATCAGTCCCTACCCTATTGGAGCTTACAGTCTAAATTCCCTAATATAGACACACACTCACACACAGACAGAGAGGGAGAGACTAGGGTCAATTTTGATAGCAGCCAATTAACCTAACAGTATGTTTTTTGGAGTGTGGGAGGAAACCCACGCAAACACAGGGAGAACATACAAACTTCACACAGATAAGGCCATTGTTGATATAAGTACTGGCTCTGCTTACCATTGTCCAGTCTAGTACATAACTGTATTAATGCTGTGAAATATTATTACTTTGAATGCCTTAAATATGCAAGAGCGCATTTGGGTAAGTTTATGCTAATAAAAGATATATGCACTTTTCTTGCCTACCCATACTATTTAATAACCACCAAAAATTTAGCAATATGTAAGCACTGCTTCCAGTTGAAATCAGTCTGTCTGTCTGTCTATCTTTCTATCTATCTATCTTTCTATCTTTCTATCTATCTATCTATCGGTCTGTCTATCTTTAAAACTGAAAGACATCCATTAAACATACACAATGACAGCATATTTAGTGTGTAATTGATGCTAAAACACAATTCTCACTCTCCTAATATAGCTGATTTTTGACAATGAACTGCATTTTTCATGTGAAGCATTTGATGTCATAAAGATGTAAACCTCACAAAGCAATTCTGTCACTGGTCAGTTTGCTTGACAGACATCTGACTTTAAGGTACTAGCCAATGGAAACATGGTGACATGTAAATATGAAAGCACATTAGGACAAAATATGCAATAAGATAGAGGCAAAGGGAGATGGCTGCTGGGAATGTATTTCATTTATCCCAGAAAATCTTTAAATCTAAGTATTAATACTACGTTGATGTACTTTTGAAATTGGAGAGCTACTTTTTACTAAAAGTACATCTCCCTTATATAATTAAGTATAATGCAGACCTGCTCAAAAACTTAGTATAATTAAAGAAGTCTTATGCAATAAATGATGATGATGAGAGCTGCTTATGTGAATGTCTATAGTGGTTTTCTCTACCAGTGTCATTGTATTAGACAACTGTTATCAAACTTAGCAATAATGATGCATTAATCTGCCAATCAAGTGTGAAAGCTGGCTATGTGTATAGGCATAGTAAACACATATCATCATCATCCTCATTATCATTTATTTATATAGTGTCACTAATAGCGCAGCGCTGTACAGAGAACCCATTCACATCAGTCCCTACCCTATTGGAGCTTACAGTCTAAATTCCCTAATATAGACACACACTCACACACAGACAGAGAGGAAGAGACTAGGGTCAATTTTGATAGCAGTCAATTAACCTAACAGTATGTTTTTTGGAGTGTGGGAGGAAACCACAGCACCCGGAGGAAACCCACGCAAACACAGGGAGAACATACAAACTTCACACAGATAAGGCCATTGTTGATATAAGTACTGGCTCTGCTTACCATTGTCCAGTCTAGTACATAACTGTATTAATGCTGTGAAATATTATTACTTTGAATGCCTTAAATATGCAAGAGCGCATTTGGGTAAGTTTATGCTAATAAAAGATATATGCACTTTTCTTGCCTACCCATACTATTTAATAACCACCAAAAATTAAGCAATATGTAAGCACTGCTTCCAGTTGAAATCAGTCTGTCTGTCTGTCTATCTATCTA
>NW_027448201.1:220000-267500 GCF_038048845.1 Mixophyes fleayi
TTAAAACTGAAAGACATCCATTAAACATACACAATGACAGCATATTTAGTGTGTAATTGATGCTAAAACACAATTCTCACTCTCCTAATATAGCTGATTTTTGACAATGAACTGCATTTTTCATGTGAAGCATTTGATGTCATAAAGATGTAAACCTCACAAAGCAATTCTGTCACTGGTCAGTTTGCTTGACAGACATCTGACTTTAAGGTACTAGCCAATGGAAACATGGTGACATGTAAATATGAAAGCACATTAGGACAAAATATGCAATAAGATAGAGGCAAAGGGAGATGGCTGCTGGGAATGTATTTCATTTATCCCAGAAAATCTTTAAATCTAAGTATTAATACTACGTTGATGTACTTTTGAAATTGGAGAGCTACTTTTTACTAAAAGTACATCTCCCTTATATAATTAAGTATAATGCAGACCTGCTCAAAAACTTAGTATAATTAAAGAAGTCTTATGCAATAAATGATGATGATGAGAGCTGCTTATGTGAATGTCTATAGTGGTTTTCTCTACCAGTGTCATTGTATTAGACAACTGTTATCAAACTTAGCAATAATGATGCATTAATCTGCCAATCAAGTGTGAAAGCTGGCTATGTGTATAGGCATAGTAAACACATATCATCATCATCCTCATTATCATTTATTTATATAGTGTCACTAATAGCGCAGCGCTGTACAGAGAACCCATTCACATCAGTCCCTACCCTATTGGAGCTTACAGTCTAAATTCCCTAATATAGACACACACTCACACACAGACAGAGAGGGAGAGACTAGGGTCAATTTTGATAGCAGCCAATTAACCTAACAGTATGTTTTTTGGAGTGTGGGAGGAAACCACAGCACCCGGAGGAAACCCACGCAAACACAGGGAGAACATACAAACTTCACACAGATAAGGCCATTGTTGATATAAGTACTGGCTCTGCTTACCATTGTCCAGTCTAGTACATAACTGTATTAATGCTGTGAAATATTATTACTTTGAATGCCTTAAATATGCAAGAGCGCATTTGGGTAAGTTTATGCTAATAAAAGATATATGCACTTTTCTTGCCTACCCATACTATTTAATAACCACCAAAAATTAAGCAATATGTAAGCACTGCTTCCAGTTGAAATCAGTCTGTCTGTCTGTCTGTCTGTCTGTCTATCTATCTATCTATCTATCTATCTTTCTATCTTTCTATCTATCTATCCGTCTGTCTATCTTTAAAACTGAAAGACATCCATTAAACATACACAATGACAGCATATTTAGTGTGTAATTGATGCTAAAACACAATTCTCACTCTCCTAATATAGCTGATTTTTGACAATGAACTGCATTTTTCATGTGAAGCATTTGATGTCATAAAGATGTAAACCTCACAAAGCAATTCTGTCACTGGTCAGTTTGCTTGACAGACATCTGACTTTAAGGTACTAGCCAATGGAAACATGGTGACATGTATATATGAAAGCACATTAGGACAAAATATGCAATAAGATAGAGGCAAAGGGAGATGGCTGCTGGGAATGTATTTCATTTATCCCAGAAAATCTTTAAATCTAAGTATTAATACTACGTTGATGTACTTTTGAAATTGGAGAGCTACTTTTTACTAAAAGTACATCTCCCTTATATAATTAAGTATAATGCAGACCTGCTCAAAAACTTAGTATAATTAAAGAAGTCTTATGCAATAAATGATGATGATGAGAGCTGCTTATGTGAATGTCTATAGTGGTTTTCTCTACCAGTGTCATTGTATTAGACAACTGTTATCAAACTTAGCAATAATGATGCATTAATCTGCCAATCAAGTGTGAAAGCTGGCTATGTGTATAGGCATAGTAAACACATATCATCATCATCCTCATTATCATTTATTTATATAGTGTCACTAATAGCGCAGCGCTGTACAGAGAACCCATTTACATCAGTCCCTACCCTATTGGAGCTTACAGTCTAAATTCCCTAATATAGACACACACTCACACATAGACAGAGAGGGAGAGACTAGGGTCAATTTTGATAGCAGCCAATTAACCTAACAGTATGTTTTTTGGAGTGTGGGAGGAAACCCACGCAAACACAGGGAGAACATACAAACTTCACACAGATAAGGCCATTGTTGATATAAGTACTGGCTCTGCTTACCATTGTCCAGTCTAGTACATAACTGTATTAATGCTGTGAAATATTATTACTTTGAATGCCTTAAATATGCAAGAGCGCATTTGGGTAAGTTTATGCTAATAAAAGATATATGCACTTTTCTTGCCTACCCATACTATTTAATAACCACCAAAAATTAAGCAATATGTAAGCACTGCTTCCAGTTGAAATCAGTCTGTCTGTCTGTCTATCCATCTATCTTTCTATCTATCTATCTTTCTATCTTTCTATCTATCTATCTATCGGTCTGTCTATCTTTAAAACTGAAAGACATCCATTAAACATACACAATGACAGCATATTTAGTGTGTAATTGATGCTAAAACACAATTCTCACTCTCCTAATATAGCTGATTTTTGACAATGAACTGCATTTTTCATGTGAAGCATTTGATGTCATAAAGATGTAAACCTCACAAAGCAATTCTGTCACTGGTCAGTTTGCTTGACAGACATCTGACTTTAAGGTACTAGCCAATGGAAACATGGTGACATGTAAATATGAAAGCACATTAGGACAAAATATGCAATAAGATAGAGGCAAAGGGAGATGGCTGCTGGGAATGTATTTCATTTATCCCAGAAAATCTTTAAATCTAAGTATTAATACTACGTTGATGTACTTTTGAAATTGGAGAGCTACTTTTTACTAAAAGTACATCTCCCTTATATAATTAAGTATAATGCAGACCTGCTCAAAAACTTAGTATAATTAAAGAAGTCTTATGCAATAAATGATGATGATGAGAGCTGCTTATGTGAATGTCTATAGTGGTTTTCTCTACCAGTGTCATTGTATTAGACAACTGTTATCAAACTTAGCAATAATGATGCATTAATCTGCCAATCAAGTGTGAAAGCTGGCTATGTGTATAGGCATAGTAAACACATATCATCATCATCCTCATTATCATTTATTTATATAGTGTCACTAATAGCGCAGCGCTGTACAGAGAACCCATTCACATCAGTCCCTACCCTATTGGAGCTTACAGTCTAAATTCCCTAATATAGACACACACTCACACACAGACAGAGAGGGAGAGACTAGGGTCAATTTTGATAGCAGCCAATTAACCTAACAGTATGTTTTTTGGAGTGTGGGAGGAAACCCACGCAAACACAGGGAGAACATACAAACTTCACACAGATAAGGCCATTGTTGATATAAGTACTGGCTCTGCTTACCATTGTCCAGTCTAGTACATAACTGTATTAATGCTGTGAAATATTATTACTTTGAATGCCTTAAATATGCAAGAGCGCATTTGGGTAAGTTTATGCTAATAAAAGATATATGCACTTTTCTTGCCTACCCATACTATTTAATAACCACCAAAAATTAAGCAATATGTAAGCACTGCTTCCAGTTGAAATCAGTCTGTCTGTCTGTCTATCTATCTATCTATCTATCTTTCTATCTATCTATCTTTCTATCTTTCTATCTATCTATCTATCTATCTGTCTATCTTTAAAACTGAAAGACATCCATTAAACATACACAATGACAGCATATTTAGTGTGTAATTGATGCTAAAACACAATTCTCACTCTCCTAATATAGCTGATTTTTGACAATGAACTGCATTTTTCATGTGAAGCATTTGATGTCATAAAGATGTAAACCTCACAAAGCAATTCTGTCACTGGTCAGTTTGCTTGACAGACATCTGACTTTAAGGTACTAGCCAATGGAAACATGGTGACATGTAAATATGAAAGCACATTAGGACAAAATATGCAATAAGATAGAGGCAAAGGGAGATGGCTGCTGGGAATGTATTTCATTTATCCCAGAAAATCTTTAAATCTAAGTATTAATACTACGTTGATGTACTTTTGAAATTGGAGAGCTACTTTTTACTAAAAGTACATCTCCCTTATATAATTAAGTATAATGCAGACCTGCTCAAAAACTTAGTATAATTAAAGAAGTCTTATGCAATAAATGATGATGATGAGAGCTGCTTATGTGAATGTCTATAGTGGTTTTCTCTACCAGTGTCATTGTATTAGACAACTGTTATCAAACTTCGCAATAATGATGCATTAATCTGCCAATCAAGTGTGAAAGCTGGCTATGTGTATAGGCATAGTAAACACATATCATCATCATCCTCATTATCATTTATTTATATAGTGTCACTAATAGCGCAGCGCTGTACAGAGAACCCATTCACATCAGTCCCTACCCTATTGGAGCTTACAGTCTAAATTCCCTAATATAGACACACACTCACACACAGACAGAGAGGGAGAGACTAGGGTCAATTTTGATAGCAGCCAATTAACCTAACAGTATGTTTTTTGGAGTGTGGGAGGAAACCACAGCACCCGGAGGAAACCCACGCAAACACAGGGAGAACATACAAACTTCACACAGATAAGGCCATTGTTGATATAAGTACTGGCTCTGCTTACCATTGTCCAGTCTAGTACATAACTGTATTAATGCTGTGAAATATTATTACTTTGAATGCCTTAAATATGCAAGAGCGCATTTGGGTAAGTTTATGCTAATAAAAGATATATGCACTTTTCTTGCCTACCCATACTATTTAATAACCACCAAAAATTAAGCAATATGTAAGCACTGCTTCCAGTTGAAATCAGTCTGTCTGTCTGTCTGTCTGTCTGTCTATCTATCTATCTATCTATCTATCTTTCTATCTTTCTATCTATCTATCCGTCTGTCTATCTTTAAAACTGAAAGACATCCATTAAACATACACAATGACAGCATATTTAGTGTGTAATTGATGCTAAAACACAATTCTCACTCTCCTAATATAGCTGATTTTTGACAATGAACTGCATTTTTCATGTGAAGCATTTGATGTCATAAAGATGTAAACCTCACAAAGCAATTCTGTCACTGGTCAGTTTGCTTGACAGACATCTGACTTTAAGGTACTAGCCAATGGAAACATGGTGACATGTATATATGAAAGCACATTAGGACAAAATATGCAATAAGATAGAGGCAAAGGGAGATGGCTGCTGGGAATGTATTTCATTTATCCCAGAAAATCTTTAAATCTAAGTATTAATACTACGTTGATGTACTTTTGAAATTGGAGAGCTACTTTTTACTAAAAGTACATCTCCCTTATATAATTAAGTATAATGCAGACCTGCTCAAAAACTTAGTATAATTAAAGAAGTCTTATGCAATAAATGATGATGATGAGAGCTGCTTATGTGAATGTCTATAGTGGTTTTCTCTACCAGTGTCATTGTATTAGACAACTGTTATCAAACTTAGCAATAATGATGCATTAATCTGCCAATCAAGTGTGAAAGCTGGCTATGTGTATAGGCATAGTAAACACATATCATCATCATCCTCATTATCATTTATTTATATAGTGTCACTAATAGCGCAGCGCTGTACAGAGAACCCATTTACATCAGTCCCTACCCTATTGGAGCTTACAGTCTAAATTCCCTAATATAGACACACACTCACACATAGACAGAGAGGGAGAGACTAGGGTCAATTTTGATAGCAGCCAATTAACCTAACAGTATGTTTTTTGGAGTGTGGGAGGAAACCCACGCAAACACAGGGAGAACATACAAACTTCACACAGATAAGGCCATTGTTGATATAAGTACTGGCTCTGCTTACCATTGTCCAGTCTAGTACATAACTGTATTAATGCTGTGAAATATTATTACTTTGAATGCCTTAAATATGCAAGAGCGCATTTGGGTAAGTTTATGCTAATAAAAGATATATGCACTTTTCTTGCCTACCCATACTATTTAATAACCACCAAAAATTAAGCAATATGTAAGCACTGCTTCCAGTTGAAATCAGTCTGTCTGTCTGTCTATCCATCTATCTTTCTATCTATCTATCTTTCTATCTTTCTATCTATCTATCTATCGGTCTGTCTATCTTTAAAACTGAAAGACATCCATTAAACATACACAATGACAGCATATTTAGTGTGTAATTGATGCTAAAACACAATTCTCACTCTCCTAATATAGCTGATTTTTGACAATGAACTGCATTTTTCATGTGAAGCATTTGATGTCATAAAGATGTAAACCTCACAAAGCAATTCTGTCACTGGTCAGTTTGCTTGACAGACATCTGACTTTAAGGTACTAGCCAATGGAAACATGGTGACATGTAAATATGAAAGCACATTAGGACAAAATATGCAATAAGATAGAGGCAAAGGGAGATGGCTGCTGGGAATGTATTTCATTTATCCCAGAAAATCTTTAAATCTAAGTATTAATACTACGTTGATGTACTTTTGAAATTGGAGAGCTACTTTTTACTAAAAGTACATCTCCCTTATATAATTAAGTATAATGCAGACCTGCTCAAAAACTTAGTATAATTAAAGAAGTCTTATGCAATAAATGATGATGATGAGAGCTGCTTATGTGAATGTCTATAGTGGTTTTCTCTACCAGTGTCATTGTATTAGACAACTGTTATCAAACTTAGCAATAATGATGCATTAATCTGCCAATCAAGTGTGAAAGCTGGCTATGTGTATAGGCATAGTAAACACATATCATCATCATCCTCATTATCATTTATTTATATAGTGTCACTAATAGCGCAGCGCTGTACAGAGAACCCATTCACATCAGTCCCTACCCTATTGGAGCTTACAGTCTAAATTCCCTAATATAGACACACACTCACACACAGACAGAGAGGGAGAGACTAGGGTCAATTTTGATAGCAGCCAATTAACCTAACAGTATGTTTTTTGGAGTGTGGGAGGAAACCACAGCACCCGGAGGAAACCCACGCAAACACAGGGAGAACATACAAACTTCACACAGATAAGGCCATTGTTGATATAAGTACTGGCTCTGCTTACCATTGTCCAGTCTAGTACATAACTGTATTAATGCTGTGAAATATTATTACTTTGAATGCCTTAAATATGCAAGAGCGCATTTGGGTAAGTTTATGCTAATAAAAGATATATGCACTTTTCTTGCCTACCCATACTATTTAATAACCACCAAAAATTAAGCAATATGTAAGCACTGCTTCCAGTTGAAATCAGTCTGTCTGTCTGTCTATCTATCTATCTTTCTATCTTTCTATCTATCTATCTTTCTATCTTTCTATCTATCTATCCGTCTGTCTATCTTTAAAACTGAAAGACATCCATTAAACATACACAATGACAGCATATTTAGTGTGTAATTGATGCTAAAACACAATTCTCACTCTCCTAATATAGCTGATTTTTGACAATGAACTGCATTTTTCATGTGAAGCATTTGATGTCATAAAGATGTAAACCTCACAAAGCAATTCTGTCACTGGTCAGTTTGCTTGACAGACATCTGACTTTAAGGTACTAGCCAATGGAAACATGGTGACATGTAAATATGAAAGCACATTAGGACAAAATATGCAATAAGATAGAGGCAAAGGGAGATGGCTGCTGGGAATGTATTTCATTTATCCCAGAAAATCTTTAAATCTAAGTATTAATACTACGTTGATGTACTTTTGAAATTGGAGAGCTACTTTTTACTAAAAGTACATCTCCCTTATATAATTAAGTATAATGCAGACCTGCTCAAAAACTTAGTATAATTAAAGAAGTCTTATGCAATAAATGATGATGATGAGAGCTGCTTATGTGAATGTCTATAGTGGTTTTCTCTACCAGTGTCATTGTATTAGACAACTGTTATCAAACTTAGCAATAATGATGCATTAATCTGCCAATCAAGTGTGAAAGCTGGCTATGTGTATAGGCATAGTAAACACATATCATCATCATCCTCATTATCATTTATTTATATAGTGTCACTAATAGCGCAGCGCTGTACAGAGAACCCATTCACATCAGTCCCTACCCTATTGGAGCTTACAGTCTAAATTCCCTAATATAGACACACACTCACACACAGACAGAGAGGGAGAGACTAGGGTCAATTTTGATAGCAGCCAATTAACCTAACAGTATGTTTTTTGGAGTGTGGGAGGAAACCACAGCACCCGGAGGAAACCCACGCAAACACAGGGAGAACATACAAACTTCACACAGATAAGGCCATTGTTGATATAAGTACTGGCTCTGCTTACCATTGTCCAGTCTAGTACATAACTGTATTAATGCTGTGAAATATTATTACTTTGAATGCCTTAAATATGCAAGAGCGCATTTGGGTAAGTTTATGCTAATAAAAGATATATGCACTTTTCTTGCCTACCCATACTATTTAATAACCACCAAAAATTAAGCAATATGTAAGCACTGCTTCCAGTTGAAATCAGTCTGTCTGTCTGTCTATCTATCTATCTTTCTATCTATCTATCTATCTTTCTATCTTTCTATCCGTCTGTCTATCTTTAAAACTGAAAGACATCCATTAAACATACACAATGACAGCATATTTAGTGTGTAATTGATGCTAAAGCACAATTCTCACTCTCCTAATATAGCTGATTTTTGACAATGAACTGCATTTTTCATGTGAAGCATTTGATGTCATAAAGATGTAAACCTCACAAAGCAATTCTGTCACTGGTCAGTTTGCTTGACAGACATCTGACTTTAAGGTACTAGCCAATGGAAACATGGTGACATGTAAATATGAAAGCACATTAGGACAAAATATGCAATAAGATAGAGGCAAAGGGAGATGGCTGCTGGGAATGTATTTCATTTATCCCAGAAAATCTTTAAATCTAAGTATTAATACTACGTTGATGTACTTTTGAAATTGGAGAGCTACTTTTTACTAAAAGTACATCTCCCTTATATAATTAAGTATAATGCAGACCTGCTCAAAAACTTAGTATAATTAAAGAAGTCTTATGCAATAAATGATGATGATGAGAGCTGCTTATGTGAATGTCTATAGTGGTTTTCTCTACCAGTGTCATTGTATTAGACAACTGTTATCAAACTTAGCAATAATGATGCATTAATCTGCCAATCAAGTGTGAAAGCTGGCTATGTGTATAGGCATAGTAAACACATATCATCATCATCCTCATTATCATTTATTTATATAGTGTCACTAATAGCGCAGCGCTGTACAGAGAACCCATTCACATCAGTCCCTACCCTATTGGAGCTTACAGTCTAAATTCCCTAATATAGACACACACTCACACACAGACAGAGAGGGAGAGACTAGGGTCAATTTTGATAGCAGCCAATTAACCTAACAGTATGTTTTTTGGAGTGTGGGAGGAAACCACAGCACCCGGAGGAAACCCACGCAAACACAGGGAGAACATACAAACTTCACACAGATAAGGCCATTGTTGATATAAGTACTGGCTCTGCTTACCATTGTCCAGTCTAGTACATAACTGTATTAATGCTGTGAAATATTATTACTTTGAATGCCTTAAATATGCAAGAGCGCATTTGGGTAAGTTTATGCTAATAAAAGATATATGCACTTTTCTTGCCTACCCATACTATTTAATAACCACCAAAAATTAAGCAATATGTAAGCACTGCTTCCAGTTGAAATCAGTCTGTCTGTCTGTCTATCTATCTATCTTTCTATCTATCTATCTATCTTTCTATCTTTCTATCCGTCTGTCTATCTTTAAAACTGAAAGACATCCATTAAACATACACAATGACAGCATATTTAGTGTGTAATTGATGCTAAAGCACAATTCTCACTCTCCTAATATAGCTGATTTTTGACAATGAACTGCATTTTTCATGTGAAGCATTTGATGTCATAAAGATGTAAACCTCACAAAGCAATTCTGTCACTGGTCAGTTTGCTTGACAGACATCTGACTTTAAGGTACTAGCCAATGGAAACATGGTGACATGTAAATATGAAAGCACATTAGGACAAAATATGCAATAAGATAGAGGCAAAGGGAGATGGCTGCTGGGAATGTATTTCATTTATCCCAGAAAATCTTTAAATCTAAGTATTAATACTACGTTGATGTACTTTTGAAATTGGAGAGCTACTTTTTACTAAAAGTACATCTCCCTTATATAATTAAGTATAATGCAGACCTGCTCAAAAACTTAGTATAATTAAAGAAGTCTTATGCAATAAATGATGATGATGAGAGCTGCTTATGTGAATGTCTATAGTGGTTTTCTCTACCAGTGTCATTGTATTAGACAACTGTTATCAAACTTAGCAATAATGATGCATTAATCTGCCAATCAAGTGTGAAAGCTGGCTATGTGTATAGGCATAGTAAACACATATCATCATCATCCTCATTATCATTTATTTATATAGTGTCACTAATAGCGCAGCGCTGTACAGAGAACCCATTCACATCAGTCCCTACCCTATTGGAGCTTACAGTCTAAATTCCCTAATATAGACACACACTCACACACAGACAGAGAGGGAGAGACTAGGGTCAATTTTGATAGCAGCCAATTAACCTAACAGTATGTTTTTTGGAGTGTGGGAGGAAACCACAGCACCCGGAGGAAACCCACGCAAACACAGGGAGAACATACAAACTTCACACAGATAAGGCCATTGTTGATATAAGTACTGGCTCTGCTTACCATTGTCCAGTCTAGTACATAACTGTATTAATGCTGTGAAATATTATTACTTTGAATGCCTTAAATATGCAAGAGCGCATTTGGGTAAGTTTATGCTAATAAAAGATATATGCACTTTTCTTGCCTACCCATACTATTTAATAACCACCAAAAATTAAGCAATATGTAAGCACTGCTTCCAGTTGAAATCAGTCTGTCTGTCTGTCTATCTATCTATCTATCTTTCTATCTATCTATCTTTCTATCTTTCTATCCGTCTGTCTATCTTTAAAACTGAAAGACATCCATTAAACATACACAATGACAGCATATTTAGTGTGTAATTGATGCTAAAGCACAATTCTCACTCTCCTAATATAGCTGATTTTTGACAATGAACTGCATTTTTCATGTGAAGCATTTGATGTCATAAAGATGTAAACCTCACAAAGCAATTCTGTCACTGGTCAGTTTGCTTGACAGACATCTGACTTTAAGGTACTAGCCAATGGAAACATGGTGACATGTAAATATGAAAGCACATTAGGACAAAATATGCAATAAGATAGAGGCAAAGGGAGATGGCTGCTGGGAATGTATTTCATTTATCCCAGAAAATCTTTAAATCTAAGTATTAATACTACGTTGATGTACTTTTGAAATTGGAGAGCTACTTTTTACTAAAAGTACATCTCCCTTATATAATTAAGTATAATGCAGACCTGCTCAAAAACTTAGTATAATTAAAGAAGTCTTATGCAATAAATGATGATGATGAGAGCTGCTTATGTGAATGTCTATAGTGGTTTTCTCTACCAGTGTCATTGTATTAGACAACTGTTATCAAACTTAGCAATAATGATGCATTAATCTGCCAATCAAGTGTGAAAGCTGGCTATGTGTATAGGCATAGTAAACACATATCATCATCATCCTCATTATCATTTATTTATATAGTGTCACTAATAGCGCAGCGCTGTACAGAGAACCCATTCACATCAGTCCCTACCCTATTGGAGCTTACAGTCTAAATTCCCTAATATAGACACACACTCACACACAGACAGAGAGGGAGAGACTAGGGTCAATTTTGATAGCAGCCAATTAACCTAACAGTATGTTTTTTGGAGTGTGGGAGGAAACCACAGCACCCGGAGGAAACCCACGCAAACACAGGGAGAACATACAAACTTCACACAGATAAGGCCATTGTTGATATAAGTACTGGCTCTGCTTACCATTGTCCAGTCTAGTACATAACTGTATTAATGCTGTGAAATATTATTACTTTGAATGCCTTAAATATGCAAGAGCGCATTTGGGTAAGTTTATGCTAATAAAAGATATATGCACTTTTCTTGCCTACCCATACTATTTAATAACCACCAAAAATTAAGCAATATGTAAGCACTGCTTCCAGTTGAAATCAGTCTGTCTGTCTGTCTATCTATCTATCTATCTATCTATCTTTCTATCTATCTATCTTTCTATCTTTCTATCTTTCTATCTATCTATCCGTCTGTCTATCTTTAAAACTGAAAGACATCCATTAAACATACACAATGACAGCATATTTAGTGTGTAATTGATGCTAAAACACAATTCTCACTCTCCTAATATAGCTGATTTTTGACAATGAACTGCATTTTTCATGTGAAGCATTTGATGTCATAAAGATGTAAACCTCACAAAGCAATTCTGTCACTGGTCAGTTTGCTTGACAGACATCTGACTTTAAGGTACTAGCCAATGGAAACATGGTGACATGTAAATATGAAAGCACATTAGGACAAAATATGCAATAAGATAGAGGCAAAGGGAGATGGCTGCTGGGAATGTATTTCATTTATCCCAGAAAATCTTTAAATCTAAGTATTAATACTACGTTGATGTACTTTTGAAATTGGAGAGCTACTTTTTACTAAAAGTACATCTCCCTTATATAATTAAGTATAATGCAGACCTGCTCAAAAACTTAGTATAATTAAAGAAGTCTTATGCAATAAATGATGATGATGAGAGCTGCTTATGTGAATGTCTATAGTGGTTTTCTCTACCAGTGTCATTGTATTAGACAACTGTTATCAAACTTAGCAATAATGATGCATTAATCTGCCAATCAAGTGTGAAAGCTGGCTATGTGTATAGGCATAGTAAACACATATCATCATCATCCTCATTATCATTTATTTATATAGTGTCACTAATAGCGCAGCGCTGTACAGAGAACCCATTCACATCAGTCCCTACCCTATTGGAGCTTACAGTCTAAATTCCCTAATATAGACACACACTCACACATAGACAGAGAGGGAGAGACTAGGGTCAATTTTGATAGCAGCCAATTAACCTAACAGTATGTTTTTTGGAGTGTGGGAGGAAACCACAGCACCCGGAGGAAACCCACGCAAACACAGGGAGAACATACAAACTTCACACAGATAAGGCCATTGTTGATATAAGTACTGGCTCTGCTTACCATTGTCCAGTCTAGTACATAACTGTATTAATGCTGTGAAATATTATTACTTTGAATGCCTTAAATATGCAAGAGCGCATTTGGGTAAGTTTATGCTAATAAAAGATATATGCACTTTTCTTGCCTACCCATACTATTTAATAACCACCAAAAATTAAGCAATATGTAAGCACTGCTTCCAGTTGAAATCAGTCTGTCTGTCTGTCTATCTATCTATCTATCTTTCTATCTATCTATCTTTCTATCTTTCTATCCGTCTGTCTATCTTTAAAACTGAAAGACATCCATTAAACATACACAATGACAGCATATTTAGTGTGTAATTGATGCTAAAGCACAATTCTCACTCTCCTAATATAGCTGATTTTTGACAATGAACTGCATTTTTCATGTGAAGCATTTGATGTCATAAAGATGTAAACCTCACAAAGCAATTCTGTCACTGGTCAGTTTGCTTGACAGACATCTGACTTTAAGGTACTAGCCAATGGAAACATGGTGACATGTAAATATGAAAGCACATTAGGACAAAATATGCAATAAGATAGAGGCAAAGGGAGATGGCTGCTGGGAATGTATTTCATTTATCCCAGAAAATCTTTAAATCTAAGTATTAATACTACGTTGATGTACTTTTGAAATTGGAGAGCTACTTTTTACTAAAAGTACATCTCCCTTATATAATTAAGTATAATGCAGACCTGCTCAAAAACTTAGTATAATTAAAGAAGTCTTATGCCATAAATGATGATGATGAGAGCTGCTTATGTGAATGTCTATAGTGGTTTTCTCTACCAGTGTCACTGTATTAGACAACTGTTATCAAACTTAGCAATAATGATGCATTAATCTGCCAATCAAGTGTGAAAGCTGGCTATGTGTATAGGCATAGTAAACACATATCATCATCATCCTCATTATCATTTATTTATATAGTGTCACTAATAGCGCAGCGCTGTACAGAGAACCCATTCACATCAGTCCCTACCCTATTGGAGCTTACAGTCTAAATTCCCTAATATAGACACACACTCACACACAGACAGAGAGGGAGAGACTAGGGTCAATTTTGATAGCAGCCAATTAACCTAACAGTATGTTTTTTGGAGTGTGGGAGGAAACCCACGCAAACACAGGGAGAACATACAAACTTCACACAGATAAGGCCATTGTTGATATAAGTACTGGCTCTGCTTACCATTGTCCAGTCTAGTACATAACTGTATTAATGCTGTGAAATATTATTACTTTGAATGCCTTAAATATGCAAGAGCGCATTTGGGTAAGTTTATGCTAATAAAAGATATATGCACTTTTCTTGCCTACCCATACTATTTAATAACCACCAAAAATTAAGCAATATGTAAGCACTGCTTCCAGTTGAAATCAGTCTGTCTGTCTGTCTGTCTATCTATCTATCTTTCTATCTATCTATCTTTCTATCTTTCTATCCGTCTGTCTATCTTTAAAACTGAAAGACATCCATTAAACATACACAATGACAGCATATTTAGTGTGTAATTGATGCTAAAGCACAATTCTCACTCTCCTAATATAGCTGATTTTTGACAATGAACTGCATTTTTCATGTGAAGCATTTGATGTCATAAAGATGTAAACCTCACAAAGCAATTCTGTCACTGGTCAGTTTGCTTGACAGACATCTGACTTTAAGGTACTAGCCAATGGAAACATGGTGACATGTAAATATGAAAGCACATTAGGACAAAATATGCAATAAGATAGAGGCAAAGGGAGATGGCTGCTGGGAATGTATTTCATTTATCCCAGAAAATCTTTAAATCTAAGTATTAATACTACGTTGATGTACTTTTGAAATTGGAGAGCTACTTTTTACTAAAAGTACATCTCCCTTATATAATTAAGTATAATGCAGACCTGCTCAAAAACTTAGTATAATTAAAGAAGTCTTATGCCATAAATGATGATGATGAGAGCTGCTTATGTGAATGTCTATAGTGGTTTTCTCTACCAGTGTCACTGTATTAGACAACTGTTATCAAACTTAGCAATAATGATGCATTAATCTGCCAATCAAGTGTGAAAGCTGGCTATGTGTATAGGCATAGTAAACACATATCATCATGTGAAAGTATTTTCCTTTTCTCCTTTTTGGGTTACAATCTCCTTAATATACTGGCAAATATATGTATGACCATTTAATACCGTTAACAACTCCTCGCAAAAGGTATTTCTGAATTAACCCATGAAATATCATTTTTATATTTCTTTATATCGACAAGTTTCAAGAATAATCACGACAAGATATAGGATTTGTTTAAAGTGTGTTGTATTATATTATAGAACAATAAACAGCGTAACAATATTGTACACACAATATAGCTTTAGTGCAATATATATCATACTTATTGCCTGTAATATAGATATATATGTAATTGTGTGTATTTTGACTAACTATTGTCTAAAGGTGTGTGTGTGTGTGCATTGTGTAGTGAAGGGGGAGGGGAGAATCCATACAGACCACAAACATACCTCACTTAAAGTCTAGCGGCCATTTTCAAGCACATGGTTTCAACCAGTTCAAACTACTACACTTTCTATGCATAAACCAACATAACCTGCACTTTCTATGCATATCTAACAATCTGATCACTTAACCACAATCTGATCACTTCCTAATCCATCACTTTCTATGCAATGTAGTCACCATCCAAAATGGCTGACTTGCCATGCTTGTAGGCCCACAAGGCCTACTAAACAATTACAGTTACTAAACAATGTGAACTCAGTACAGACCCATTACTCATTACAAGCAGTATTTAGCCAATCCACCACAAATAGCTCTATAATCAGCAGTAAACGCACAATGTCCACTGGCCAATTTTAACACCTGATATTTCACACATAGCACAAACGTCTCCATTCCCAAAGCCTAACAAATCGATCCAAACACAAATGCTATCATTTATCCCAACCAGGATCCAGACTATGTATAGTACAGCACTCCACAAGTCACAGCACAGCATTAACTATGTATAAACACAAATGCTTTCATTTATCCCAACCAGGCATGCATTTATGTAACTCTGTCCATATAACTCTGTCCATATCAATCCAATCAATTCAAACTTTCATTCTCACTTAAACTTTCATATCACTTACAACAAATAATCATTCAATCTTATGTCCTCCATTCAACAACACATTATAACATGCTCACACTCACCTTTCATGTCATGCACACTCCATACTAGTCAGGGCCTAAGTAGGCCTGTTCACCTAGGAGCTACATTACCTATCAGTCCGAAATCCAGCATGGAGTGAAAGTGTCCAGGCTAATTTCTTTGTCTACTAAACACCTCTTGTGGGCGCAGTCTGGAAGCTGGCTATAGGCTTTCATTTGCTAATTACAGACAAAATGCTGAAAACCTGTTTAAGTATTTAGTTACCACCCACAATCACAGGTGGGGGGCAGAATGGCTAATTTTGTGCAAAGCTAGTGTGCTAATTCAACTGTGACTGAATCTCTGTTATATATTATAAAATTAAGCATAAATAATATATTATTTATGCACTCTTTATCATTCCCCCTGATGTCAGTTTTCTGTCATTACAGTTAGACTGACAGATATCTGTTGTCATCTCTTATCAGTGTCCCTAGTGTTCCTAGTGATTGTATGTAACATGTATGAGTGTGTGTGAACAGGTGGTCAATAAGGCTACATATTAATATATATATTTGAGTTTGGAATTAATTATGGTAAGGCAATTTTTAGCACAAATATCAAGAAAGAATGGGGGAAGACGCTAATGGATCTCCTACGTTGCCATGTCTGATGAAAAAACCTTGTCTTAGGAGAAAAAATCAACACATGTCAAGGTACTCCCCAATAAATTATCCCTCAACAATTAAATCTAAGATCCGAAGGTTGTTCCATCTTTGGTGTCTCTTCATGATGTCATCATCTTCGCCAAGTACGATGGGGGGGAAGTCTTGTGGGGTACAGTCATCTTTGACATCTGGTTTGGATCTCTTCTGTGTCCAAGTCCTGCCATTCTGTGTCCTTAACGACCATCTCAGGATCTCGTGTCATCTGTCAGGGATATCATCTGCTACAGCTGGGCACCGTCTTAATTCTCATCCATCTTGTAGGAAAGAAAATAAAAATATCAGTTGTTTTGAAATTTTTACTTTTTCCTACCCATCTGTCGTTCCTGCGTCCGGTCCACTTGTAGCATTTCGATATCCTCTGCAGCTGTCCACTTCTTGGTTCCTAATATGGGAAGAAAAACAAAAATACTCTTCTGGGAATTCTCCCTTCCGAGCATGGTAAGAATCCTATCCCGTCCCCTCTGATGACTTACGAATTTCATTCCAGGTGTTACCATCATTATGGACTTGAAAAAAACAAACATTTTTCTGTCCTTTGCGAGTATTATGGACCAAACTTCACATATTTTTGACCACTAGGTGGCGCCAGGGATCTGTAGACTGACTTATCTTATTACAATACCATAAAAATTCCTTCAAAGTTTCCATGTACCTGGGAAACTCAAATTTTTATACCTTTCTTAGCATTACCATTATCCCCCTTTTTCTCATTTCCAATGATCTATGTATCAGTTGGGAAGGAGAAACAAAGGAATCCTGTTCTTAGTAACCTGTGGAGACAGAAAGAAATGTGAGTATACATAATACATTTATGTCACATAACGTCATCTTACCTAATCATATCTCCAAGGACACACGATGTTTAGAGATTTACCCATTTAGTATATTGGTGATGGCAATGTCCCTCTAAAGAACCTCTTTAAACACTTAAAAGCATTAGACATTTTGTACATAACCATCTTTGCTGGGTAACGGATCTGTATATCCACTACTGATGTTCTCTCTCTAAGAAAGAAAACTGATTTAGGCACATTATTGCCCCTACTGGCCAGCAAAGATTAATGCAACAAAATCACTAAACCACCATTTTGTTTTATCAGTCCCCCTGATCCTGGTGAATAAAACTACTACTCACTGGGGTTTATTTTATTTAACTCGGTTTTATGGGTATTTATGAACACAAACTTTAGAAATTTGTGTCTGTCATCAACAAGCACTAATATTCATGCCCTGGGTTTCTCCTTGACTCTAGTTTACCATGTCTACATACAATTGTGTTTTTTCCTACCTAGTCCTTATGTAATGATATAACAGTTCTGATGGCATTTATCAGATGCTGTGTAACCTTACATAAGTGGAAATTTCATGTCACATTTTTGAGTGGCATATACCACTGTGCATTAGGATCCACCTTTTTATCCCTAGGCAATAAAACACATTACCATTATCCAGGGGTTTCATTAATTCTAATGCTACATGTTGCCAAACACCTCCAAAATAATGACATGTAAAATTATCAAATCTATATTTTATCCCGCCCATTTCCAGAGTACAAACTCTGATGAAGGGGCTGCAATATATATTTGTAAGTTGTAACCACTAGGTAGTGTGTCTGTTACCAATATTATTGGTTCTTTACAATATACCATTATAAATTACCTGTATATACCTGGGTTTTTAAAATGAGTAGGGTTTTAAATACCACCTCTCTATTATCCCATATGTCCTCATATACAGTTTTAAAACAAATGCATATATATCTGAGACATTGCAAGGGCTAAATCAATTTTCATTTGTTGACATAACAGCAAGGACGTCTCCTTGCATACATTCAACTATCTCCAATGACAAAACCCAAATTTTACTTATTATTCCCTATTACTTATGTTACCAGGGCAATTAAGTGTTCAATGCTCTGAGTACATATAATACCTTATTTCTCAGAATTTATAATGTAATATTTTTTTTACCATCTAAAATCAAGTCTTTTGCAGCCATGTACATACCTACCTGTGGCCTGCTTTACTAAAAAACCTTGATTTAGACATACTACATCTGTGGCATCTTGAATAATATAAATATTCATATTTTACCTGCCGCGACCTGTGATACGGTCCACGTAATTACACCTAGCTTATCAATACATAACCTGATTATAAGCTTACTACTGGTGATCACTATACGTTTTAGCAGGGTTAAACACACAGGTTAAACATACCACACTTTGCGAGTTTCCAAAGTAATTAAAAAAATAAAATCCATATGTTCCATGTTATAGACTTGTGTGTTAATAATTTGTGTGAGTATCCCCCTGTCTACTGAGTGGAAATGCTGTTCTCAATCGTATAATGATTGGTAAATTCGTTTTGCAGATCTGGTTGCACCCAGCCAAAATCGCTAATAATGGCTTTACTGGGAAACCATTGCGCATGATCCGCTCATAATTTAAGTGTTGCCGTAGCCGTACCCACTAAACAACTGACAAAGGCGTGTTTCTACAGAAGTTACATATCGGAATGCCTCTATGGATTAACTATCCATATAACATAAAAATATTGTATCAACCCAAAGTAACTATCGGCGTATAATACAATTTGCGCCTTTTTCGCTATTTTCGTCACGTCGAATAATACGCACCCGTGACATCTCCGTTGTACTTTAGAGACATCTTTCTACACAATCTTCCAAACAATCACCTCCTACCACTACAATACAGGACAGGGTGTCCCAGCTTTCACGCTTATGCGTTTCTGCTAAGAATCCGTGAGCGCTACTCCCGTAATTCTTTTGTTTGACAGGGTTCTATATTACCCAGATATCACACACCCCTTGACAAAAACCGCCAAGTATCCAAAACTACCTCTCCAAACCTATTCTGTAGACAAGGTGTAATTATTATGTGATTAAAATGATCCCTAATTATCACATAACTTGCAAATTTGGTTATGCAAAAAGTCCTAATTAAAATATAAATTTCCACAGGAGAAGTTATAACTAAATTTGATTCTGGGGATTAAAAAAGGAAGAATTTTCTCCTGAGTATCTGTCCCCCCAGTCCACAGAATCAGATTTAAACTATAAATATAACCGCTAAGTAAACACAAGTCCTTCCAACTACACTGTATTATAAGTGAAGACAAAGCAATAGCCATCTTAGTACACCTAAAAATACAGAATTGTTCAACAGATACATACAACTCCCGTTATTAAACGTCTATTTGCCAACACATTATGAAAATTAAAAATCATAATCTAGATTCGCTGTAATTAATTATATATCTTTCAGGACACAGATGAAACAATGTTACTTGTCAAAACCGCTTTCTAGAAAAGGCGTACGGTAATATCACACAAATATTACCACCTTCGTTCCCGCCCCTCTATCAAACAAAAAAAAAAAGTTTACAATATAACAGTAATTTCACCCCTATATCTTCACGAAAATTATAAAAAAAAAACACAGTTCGGGCTGGCGCTCGCCATTGGGAAAGTATTTTCCTTTTCTCCTTTTTGGGTTACAATCTCCTTAATATACTGGCAAATATATGTATGACCATTTAATACCGTTAACAACTCCTCGCAAAAGGTATTTCTGAATTAACCCATGAAATATCATTTTTATATTTCTTTATATCGACAAGTTTCAAGAATAATCACGACAAGATATAGGATTTGTTTAAAGTGTGTTGTATTATATTATAGAACAATAAACAGCGTAACAATATTGTACACACAATATAGCTTTAGTGCAATATATATCATACTTATTGCCTGTAATATAGATATATATGTAATTGTGTGTATTTTGACTAACTATTGTCTAAAGGTGTGTGTGTGTGTGCATTGTGTAGTGAAGGGGGAGGGGAGAATCCATACAGACCACAAACATACCTCACTTAAAGTCTAGCGGCCATTTTCAAGCACATGGTTTCAACCAGTTCAAACTACTACACTTTCTATGCATAAACCAACATAACCTGCACTTTCTATGCATATCTAACAATCTGATCACTTAACCACAATCTGATCACTTCCTAATCCATCACTTTCTATGCAATGTAGTCACCATCCAAAATGGCTGACTTGCCATGCTTGTAGGCCCACAAGGCCTACTAAACAATTACAGTTACTAAACAATGTGAACTCAGTACAGACCCATTACTCATTACAAGCAGTATTTAGCCAATCCACCACAAATAGCTCTATAATCAGCAGTAAACGCACAATGTCCACTGGCCAATTTTAACACCTGATATTTCACACATAGCACAAACGTCTCCATTCCCAAAGCCTAACAAATCGATCCAAACACAAATGCTATCATTTATCCCAACCAGGATCCAGACTATGTATAGTACAGCACTCCACAAGTCACAGCACAGCATTAACTATGTATAAACACAAATGCTTTCATTTATCCCAACCAGGCATGCATTTATGTAACTCTGTCCATATAACTCTGTCCATATCAATCCAATCAATTCAAACTTTCATTCTCACTTAAACTTTCATATCACTTACAACAAATAATCATTCAATCTTATGTCCTCCATTCAACAACACATTATAACATGCTCACACTCACCTTTCATGTCATGCACACTCCATACTAGTCAGGGCCTAAGTAGGCCTGTTCACCTAGGAGCTACATTACCTATCAGTCCGAAATCCAGCATGGAGTGAAAGTGTCCAGGCTAATTTCTTTGTCTACTAAACACCTCTTGTGGGCGCAGTCTGGAAGCTGGCTATAGGCTTTCATTTGCTAATTACAGACAAAATGCTGAAAACCTGTTTAAGTATTTAGTTACCACCCACAATCACAGGTGGGGGGCAGAATGGCTAATTTTGTGCAAAGCTAGTGTGCTAATTCAACTGTGACTGAATCTCTGTTATATATTATAAAATTAAGCATAAATAATATATTATTTATGCACTCTTTATCATTCCCCCTGATGTCAGTTTTCTGTCATTACAGTTAGACTGACAGATATCTGTTGTCATCTCTTATCAGTGTCCCTAGTGTTCCTAGTGATTGTATGTAACATGTATGAGTGTGTGTGAACAGGTGGTCAATAAGGCTACATATTAATATATATATTTGAGTTTGGAATTAATTATGGTAAGGCAATTTTTAGCACAAATATCAAGAAAGAATGGGGGAAGACGCTAATGGATCTCCTACGTTGCCATGTCTGATGAAAAAACCTTGTCTTAGGAGAAAAAATCAACACATGTCAAGGTACTCCCCAATAAATTATCCCTCAACAATTAAATCTAAGATCCGAAGGTTGTTCCATCTTTGGTGTCTCTTCATGATGTCATCATCTTCGCCAAGTACGATGGGGGGGGGAAGTCTTGTGGGGTACAGTCATCTTTGACATCTGGTTTGGATCTCTTCTGTGTCCAAGTCCTGCCATTCTGTGTCCTTAACGACCATCTCAGGATCTCGTGTCATCTGTCAGGGATATCATCTGCTACAGCTGGGCACCGTCTTAATTCTCATCCATCTTGTAGGAAAGAAAATAAAAATATCAGTTGTTTTGAAATTTTTACTTTTTCCTACCCATCTGTCGTTCCTGCGTCCGGTCCACTTGTAGCATTTCGATATCCTCTGCAGCTGTCCACTTCTTGGTTCCTAATATGGGAAGAAAAACAAAAATACTCTTCTGGGAATTCTCCCTTCCGAGCATGGTAAGAATCCTATCCCGTCCCCTCTGATGACTTACGAATTTCATTCCAGGTGTTACCATCATTATGGACTTGAAAAAAACAAACATTTTTCTGTCCTTTGCGAGTATTATGGACCAAACTTCACATATTTTTGACCACTAGGTGGCGCCAGGGATCTGTAGACTGACTTATCTTATTACAATACCATAAAAATTCCTTCAAAGTTTCCATGTACCTGGGAAACTCAAATTTTTATACCTTTCTTAGCATTACCATTATCCCCCTTTTTCTCATTTCCAATGATCTATGTATCAGTTGGGAAGGAGAAACAAAGGAATCCTGTTCTTAGTAACCTGTGGAGACAGAAAGAAATGTGAGTATACATAATACATTTATGTCACATAACGTCATCTTACCTAATCATATCTCCAAGGACACACGATGTTTAGAGATTTACCCATTTAGTATATTGGTGATGGCAATGTCCCTCTAAAGAACCTCTTTAAACACTTAAAAGCATTAGACATTTTGTACATAACCATCTTTGCTGGGTAACGGATCTGTATATCCACTACTGATGTTCTCTCTCTAAGAAAGAAAACTGATTTAGGCACATTATTGCCCCTACTGGCCAGCAAAGATTAATGCAACAAAATCACTAAACCACCATTTTGTTTTATCAGTCCCCCTGATCCTGGTGAATAAAACTACTACTCACTGGGGTTTATTTTATTTAACTCGGTTTTATGGGTATTTATGAACACAAACTTTAGAAATTTGTGTCTGTCATCAACAAGCACTAATATTCATGCCCTGGGTTTCTCCTTGACTCTAGTTTACCATGTCTACATACAATTGTGTTTTTTCCTACCTAGTCCTTATGTAATGATATAACAGTTCTGATGGCATTTATCAGATGCTGTGTAACCTTACATAAGTGGAAATTTCATGTCACATTTTTGAGTGGCATATACCACTGTGCATTAGGATCCACCTTTTTATCCCTTGGCAATAAAACACATTACCATTATCCAGGGGTTTCATTAATTCTAATGCTACATGTTGCCAAACACCTCCAAAATAATGACATGTAAAATTATCAAATCTATATTTTATCCCGCCCATTTCCAGAGTACAAACTCTGATGAAGGGGCTGCAATATATATTTGTAAGTTGTAACCACTAGGTAGTGTGTCTGTTACCAATATTATTGGTTCTTTACAATATACCATTATAAATTACCTGTATATACCTGGGTTTTTAAAATGAGTAGGGTTTTAAATACCACCTCTCTATTATCCCATATGTCCTCATATACAGTTTTAAAACAAATGCATATATATCTGAGACATTGCAAGGGCTAAATCAATTTTCATTTGTTGACATAACAGCAAGGACGTCTCCTTGCATACATTCAACTATCTCCAATGACAAAACCCAAATTTTACTTATTATTCCCTATTACTTATGTTACCAGGGCAATTAAGTGTTCAATGCTCTGAGTACATACAATACCTTATTTCTCAGAATTTATAATGTAATATTTTTTTTACCATCTAAAATCAAGTCTTTTGCAGCCATGTACATACCTACCTGTGGCCTGCTTTACTAAAAAACCTTGATTTAGACATACTACATCTGTGGCATCTTGAATAATATAAATATTCATATTTTACCTGCCGCGACCTGTGATACGGTCCACGTAATTACACCTAGCTTATCAATACATAACCTGATTATAAGCTTACTACTGGTGATCACTATACGTTTTAGCAGGGTTAAACACACAGGTTAAACATACCACACTTTGCGAGTTTCCAAAGTAATTAAAAAAATAAAATCCATATGTTCCATGTTATAGACTTGTGTGTTAATAATTTGTGTGAGTATCCCCCTGTCTACTGAGTGGAAATGCTGTTCTCAATCGTATAATGATTGGTAAATTCGTTTTGCAGATCTGGTTGCACCCAGCCAAAATCGCTAATAATGGCTTTACTGGGAAACCATTGCGCATGATCCGCTCATAATTTAAGTGTTGCCGTAGCCGTACCCACTAAACAACTGACAAAGGCGTGTTTCTACAGAAGTTACATATCGGAATGCCTCTATGGATTAACTATCCATATAACATAAAAATATTGTATCAACCCAAAGTAACTATCGGCGTATAATACAATTTGCGCCTTTTTCGCTATTTTCGTCACGTCGAATAATACGCACCCGTGACATCTCCGTTGTACTTTAGAGACATCTTTCTACACAATCTTCCAAACAATCACCTCCTACCACTACAATACAGGACAGGGTGTCCCAGCTTTCACGCTTATGCGTTTCTGCTAAGAATCCGTGAGCGCTACTCCCGTAATTCTTTTGTTTGACAGGGTTCTATATTACCCAGATATCACACACCCCTTGACAAAAACCGCCAAGTATCCAAAACTACCTCTCCAAACCTATTCTGTAGACAAGGTGTAATTATTATGTGATTAAAATGATCCCTAATTATCACATAACTTGCAAATTTGGTTATGCAAAAAGTCCTAATTAAAATATAAATTTCCACAGGAGAAGTTATAACTAAATTTGATTCTGGGGATTAAAAAAGGAAGAATTTTCTCCTGAGTATCTGTCCCCCCAGTCCACAGAATCAGATTTAAACTATAAATATAACCGCTAAGTAAACACAAGTCCTTCCAACTACACTGTATTATAAGTGAAGACAAAGCAATAGCCATCTTAGTACACCTAAAAATACAGAATTGTTCAACAGATACATACAACTCCCGTTATTAAACGTCTATTTGCCAACACATTATGAAAATTAAAAATCATAATCTAGATTCGCTGTAATTAATTATATATCTTTCAGGACACAGATGAAACAATGTTACTTGTCAAAACCGCTTTCTAGAAAAGGCGTACGGTAATATCACACAAATATTACCACCTTCGTTCCCGCCCCTCTATCAAACAAAAAAAAAAAGTTTACAATATAACAGTAATTTCACCCCTATATCTTCACGAAAATTATAAAAAAAAAAAACACAGTTCGGGCTGGCGCTCGCCATTGGGAAAGTATTTTCCTTTTCTCCTTTTTGGGTTACAATCTCCTTAATATACTGGCAAATATATGTATGACCATTTAATACCGTTAACAACTCCTCGCAAAAGGTATTTCTGAATTAACCCATGAAATATCATTTTTATATTTCTTTATATCGACAAGTTTCAAGAATAATCACGACAAGATATAGGATTTGTTTAAAGTGTGTTGTATTATATTATAGAACAATAAACAGCGTAACAATATTGTACACACAATATAGCTTTAGTGCAATATATATCATACTTATTGCCTGTAATATAGATATATATGTAATTGTGTGTATTTTGACTAACTATTGTCTAAAGGTGTGTGTGTGTGTGCATTGTGTAGTGAAGGGGGAGGGGAGAATCCATACAGACCACAAACATACCTCACTTAAAGTCTAGCGGCCATTTTCAAGCACATGGTTTCAACCAGTTCAAACTACTACACTTTCTATGCATAAACCAACATAACCTGCACTTTCTATGCATATCTAACAATCTGATCACTTAACCACAATCTGATCACTTCCTAATCCATCACTTTCTATGCAATGTAGTCACCATCCAAAATGGCTGACTTGCCATGCTTGTAGGCCCACAAGGCCTACTAAACAATTACAGTTACTAAACAATGTGAACTCAGTACAGACCCATTACTCATTACAAGCAGTATTTAGCCAATCCACCACAAATAGCTCTATAATCAGCAGTAAACGCACAATGTCCACTGGCCAATTTTAACACCTGATATTTCACACATAGCACAAACGTCTCCATTCCCAAAGCCTAACAAATCGATCCAAACACAAATGCTATCATTTATCCCAACCAGGATCCAGACTATGTATAGTACAGCACTCCACAAGTCACAGCACAGCATTAACTATGTATAAACACAAATGCTTTCATTTATCCCAACCAGGCATGCATTTATGTAACTCTGTCCATATAACTCTGTCCATATCAATCCAATCAATTCAAACTTTCATTCTCACTTAAACTTTCATATCACTTACAACAAATAATCATTCAATCTTATGTCCTCCATTCAACAACACATTATAACATGCTCACACTCACCTTTCATGTCATGCACACTCCATACTAGTCAGGGCCTAAGTAGGCCTGTTCACCTAGGAGCTACATTACCTATCAGTCCGAAATCCAGCATGGAGTGAAAGTGTCCAGGCTAATTTCTTTGTCTACTAAACACCTCTTGTGGGCGCAGTCTGGAAGCTGGCTATAGGCTTTCATTTGCTAATTACAGACAAAATGCTGAAAACCTGTTTAAGTATTTAGTTACCACCCACAATCACAGGTGGGGGGCAGAATGGCTAATTTTGTGCAAAGCTAGTGTGCTAATTCAACTGTGACTGAATCTCTGTTATATATTATAAAATTAAGCATAAATAATATATTATTTATGCACTCTTTATCATTCCCCCTGATGTCAGTTTTCTGTCATTACAGTTAGACTGACAGATATCTGTTGTCATCTCTTATCAGTGTCCCTAGTGTTCCTAGTGATTGTATGTAACATGTATGAGTGTGTGTGAACAGGTGGTCAATAAGGCTACATATTAATATATATATTTGAGTTTGGAATTAATTATGGTAAGGCAATTTTTAGCACAAATATCAAGAAAGAATGGGGGAAGACGCTAATGGATCTCCTACGTTGCCATGTCTGATGAAAAAACCTTGTCTTAGGAGAAAAAATCAACACATGTCAAGGTACTCCCCAATAAATTATCCCTCAACAATTAAATCTAAGATCCGAAGGTTGTTCCATCTTTGGTGTCTCTTCATGATGTCATCATCTTCGCCAAGTACGATGGGGGGGGGAAGTCTTGTGGGGTACAGTCATCTTTGACATCTGGTTTGGATCTCTTCTGTGTCCAAGTCCTGCCATTCTGTGTCCTTAACGACCATCTCAGGATCTCGTGTCATCTGTCAGGGATATCATCTGCTACAGCTGGGCACCGTCTTAATTCTCATCCATCTTGTAGGAAAGAAAATAAAAATATCAGTTGTTTTGAAATTTTTACTTTTTCCTACCCATCTGTCGTTCCTGCGTCCGGTCCACTTGTAGCATTTCGATATCCTCTGCAGCTGTCCACTTCTTGGTTCCTAATATGGGAAGAAAAACAAAAATACTCTTCTGGGAATTCTCCCTTCCGAGCATGGTAAGAATCCTATCCCGTCCCCTCTGATGACTTACGAATTTCATTCCAGGTGTTACCATCATTATGGACTTGAAAAAAACAAACATTTTTCTGTCCTTTGCGAGTATTATGGACCAAACTTCACATATTTTTGACCACTAGGTGGCGCCAGGGATCTGTAGACTGACTTATCTTATTACAATACCATAAAAATTCCTTCAAAGTTTCCATGTACCTGGGAAACTCAAATTTTTATACCTTTCTTAGCATTACCATTATCCCCCTTTTTCTCATTTCCAATGATCTATGTATCAGTTGGGAAGGAGAAACAAAGGAATCCTGTTCTTAGTAACCTGTGGAGACAGAAAGAAATGTGAGTATACATAATACATTTATGTCACATAACGTCATCTTACCTAATCATATCTCCAAGGACACACGATGTTTAGAGATTTACCCATTTAGTATATTGGTGATGGCAATGTCCCTCTAAAGAACCTCTTTAAACACTTAAAAGCATTAGACATTTTGTACATAACCATCTTTGCTGGGTAACGGATCTGTATATCCACTACTGATGTTCTCTCTCTAAGAAAGAAAACTGATTTAGGCACATTATTGCCCCTACTGGCCAGCAAAGATTAATGCAACAAAATCACTAAACCACCATTTTGTTTTATCAGTCCCCCTGATCCTGGTGAATAAAACTACTACTCACTGGGGTTTATTTTATTTAACTCGGTTTTATGGGTATTTATGAACACAAACTTTAGAAATTTGTGTCTGTCATCAACAAGCACTAATATTCATGCCCTGGGTTTCTCCTTGACTCTAGTTTACCATGTCTACATACAATTGTGTTTTTTCCTACCTAGTCCTTATGTAATGATATAACAGTTCTGATGGCATTTATCAGATGCTGTGTAACCTTACATAAGTGGAAATTTCATGTCACATTTTTGAGTGGCATATACCACTGTGCATTAGGATCCACCTTTTTATCCCTTGGCAATAAAACACATTACCATTATCCAGGGGTTTCATTAATTCTAATGCTACATGTTGCCAAACACCTCCAAAATAATGACATGTAAAATTATCAAATCTATATTTTATCCCGCCCATTTCCAGAGTACAAACTCTGATGAAGGGGCTGCAATATATATTTGTAAGTTGTAACCACTAGGTAGTGTGTCTGTTACCAATATTATTGGTTCTTTACAATATACCATTATAAATTACCTGTATATACCTGGGTTTTTAAAATGAGTAGGGTTTTAAATACCACCTCTCTATTATCCCATATGTCCTCATATACAGTTTTAAAACAAATGCATATATATCTGAGACATTGCAAGGGCTAAATCAATTTTCATTTGTTGACATAACAGCAAGGACGTCTCCTTGCATACATTCAACTATCTCCAATGACAAAACCCAAATTTTACTTATTATTCCCTATTACTTATGTTACCAGGGCAATTAAGTGTTCAATGCTCTGAGTACATACAATACCTTATTTCTCAGAATTTATAATGTAATATTTTTTTTACCATCTAAAATCAAGTCTTTTGCAGCCATGTACATACCTACCTGTGGCCTGCTTTACTAAAAAACCTTGATTTAGACATACTACATCTGTGGCATCTTGAATAATATAAATATTCATATTTTACCTGCCGCGACCTGTGATACGGTCCACGTAATTACACCTAGCTTATCAATACATAACCTGATTATAAGCTTACTACTGGTGATCACTATACGTTTTAGCAGGGTTAAACACACAGGTTAAACATACCACACTTTGCGAGTTTCCAAAGTAATTAAAAAAATAAAATCCATATGTTCCATGTTATAGACTTGTGTGTTAATAATTTGTGTGAGTATCCCCCTGTCTACTGAGTGGAAATGCTGTTCTCAATCGTATAATGATTGGTAAATTCGTTTTGCAGATCTGGTTGCACCCAGCCAAAATCGCTAATAATGGCTTTACTGGGAAACCATTGCGCATGATCCGCTCATAATTTAAGTGTTGCCGTAGCCGTACCCACTAAACAACTGACAAAGGCGTGTTTCTACAGAAGTTACATATCGGAATGCCTCTATGGATTAACTATCCATATAACATAAAAATATTGTATCAACCCAAAGTAACTATCGGCGTATAATACAATTTGCGCCTTTTTCGCTATTTTCGTCACGTCGAATAATACGCACCCGTGACATCTCCGTTGTACTTTAGAGACATCTTTCTACACAATCTTCCAAACAATCACCTCCTACCACTACAATACAGGACAGGGTGTCCCAGCTTTCACGCTTATGCGTTTCTGCTAAGAATCCGTGAGCGCTACTCCCGTAATTCTTTTGTTTGACAGGGTTCTATATTACCCAGATATCACACACCCCTTGACAAAAACCGCCAAGTATCCAAAACTACCTCTCCAAACCTATTCTGTAGACAAGGTGTAATTATTATGTGATTAAAATGATCCCTAATTATCACATAACTTGCAAATTTGGTTATGCAAAAAGTCCTAATTAAAATATAAATTTCCACAGGAGAAGTTATAACTAAATTTGATTCTGGGGATTAAAAAAGGAAGAATTTTCTCCTGAGTATCTGTCCCCCCAGTCCACAGAATCAGATTTAAACTATAAATATAACCGCTAAGTAAACACAAGTCCTTCCAACTACACTGTATTATAAGTGAAGACAAAGCAATAGCCATCTTAGTACACCTAAAAATACAGAATTGTTCAACAGATACATACAACTCCCGTTATTAAACGTCTATTTGCCAACACATTATGAAAATTAAAAATCATAATCTAGATTCGCTGTAATTAATTATATATCTTTCAGGACACAGATGAAACAATGTTACTTGTCAAAACCGCTTTCTAGAAAAGGCGTACGGTAATATCACACAAATATTACCACCTTCGTTCCCGCCCCTCTATCAAACAAAAAAAAAAAGTTTACAATATAACAGTAATTTCACCCCTATATCTTCACGAAAATTATAAAAAAAAAAAACACAGTTCGGGCTGGCGCTCGCCATTGGGAAAGTATTTTCCTTTTCTCCTTTTTGGGTTACAATCTCCTTAATATACTGGCAAATATATGTATGACCATTTAATACCGTTAACAACTCCTCGCAAAAGGTATTTCTGAATTAACCCATGAAATATCATTTTTATATTTCTTTATATCGACAAGTTTCAAGAATAATCACGACAAGATATAGGATTTGTTTAAAGTGTGTTGTATTATATTATAGAACAATAAACAGCGTAACAATATTGTACACACAATATAGCTTTAGTGCAATATATATCATACTTATTGCCTGTAATATAGATATATATGTAATTGTGTGTATTTTGACTAACTATTGTCTAAAGGTGTGTGTGTGTGTGCATTGTGTAGTGAAGGGGGAGGGGAGAATCCATACAGACCACAAACATACCTCACTTAAAGTCTAGCGGCCATTTTCAAGCACATGGTTTCAACCAGTTCAAACTACTACACTTTCTATGCATAAACCAACATAACCTGCACTTTCTATGCATATCTAACAATCTGATCACTTAACCACAATCTGATCACTTCCTAATCCATCACTTTCTATGCAATGTAGTCACCATCCAAAATGGCTGACTTGCCATGCTTGTAGGCCCACAAGGCCTACTAAACAATTACAGTTACTAAACAATGTGAACTCAGTACAGACCCATTACTCATTACAAGCAGTATTTAGCCAATCCACCACAAATAGCTCTATAATCAGCAGTAAACGCACAATGTCCACTGGCCAATTTTAACACCTGATATTTCACACATAGCACAAACGTCTCCATTCCCAAAGCCTAACAAATCGATCCAAACACAAATGCTATCATTTATCCCAACCAGGATCCAGACTATGTATAGTACAGCACTCCACAAGTCACAGCACAGCATTAACTATGTATAAACACAAATGCTTTCATTTATCCCAACCAGGCATGCATTTATGTAACTCTGTCCATATAACTCTGTCCATATCAATCCAATCAATTCAAACTTTCATTCTCACTTAAACTTTCATATCACTTACAACAAATAATCATTCAATCTTATGTCCTCCATTCAACAACACATTATAACATGCTCACACTCACCTTTCATGTCATGCACACTCCATACTAGTCAGGGCCTAAGTAGGCCTGTTCACCTAGGAGCTACATTACCTATCAGTCCGAAATCCAGCATGGAGTGAAAGTGTCCAGGCTAATTTCTTTGTCTACTAAACACCTCTTGTGGGCGCAGTCTGGAAGCTGGCTATAGGCTTTCATTTGCTAATTACAGACAAAATGCTGAAAACCTGTTTAAGTATTTAGTTACCACCCACAATCACAGGTGGGGGGCAGAATGGCTAATTTTGTGCAAAGCTAGTGTGCTAATTCAACTGTGACTGAATCTCTGTTATATATTATAAAATTAAGCATAAATAATATATTATTTATGCACTCTTTATCACATCATCATCCTCATTATCATTTATTTATATAGTGTCACTAATAGCGCAGCGCTGTACAGAGAACCCATTCACATCAGTCCCTACCCTATTGGAGCTTACAGTCTAAATTCCCTAATATAGACACACACTCACACACAGACAGAGAGGGAGAGACTAGGGTCAATTTTGATAGCAGCCAATTAACCTAACAGTATGTTTTTTGGAGTGTGGGAGGAAACCACAGCACCCGGAGGAAACCCACGCAAACACAGGGAGAACATACAAACTTCACACAGATAAGGCCATTGTTGATATAAGTACTGGCTCTGCTTACCATTGTCCAGTCTAGTACATAACTGTATTAATGCTGTGAAATATTATTACTTTGAATGCCTTAAATATGCAAGAGCGCATTTGGGTAAGTTTATGCTAATAAAAGATATATGCACTTTTCTTGCCTACCCATACTATTTAATAACCACCAAAAATTAAGCAATATGTAAGCACTGCTTCCAGTTGAAATCAGTCTGTCTGTCTGTCTGTCTATCTATCTATCTATCTATCTTTCTATCTATCTATCTTTCTATCTTTCTATCCGTCTGTCTATCTTTAAAACTGAAAGACATCCATTAAACATACACAATGACAGCATATTTAGTGTGTAATTGATGCTAAAGCACAATTCTCACTCTCCTAATATAGCTGATTTTTGACAATGAACTGCATTTTTCATGTGAAGCATTTGATGTCATAAAGATGTAAACCTCACAAAGCAATTCTGTCACTGGTCAGTTTGCTTGACAGACATCTGACTTTAAGGTACTAGCCAATGGAAACATGGTGACATGTAAATATGAAAGCACATTAGGACAAAATATGCAATAAGATAGAGGCAAAGGGAGATGGCTGCTGGGAATGTATTTCATTTATCCCAGAAAATCTTTAAATCTAAGTATTAATACTACGTTGATGTACTTTTGAAATTGGAGAGCTACTTTTTACTAAAAGTACATCTCCCTTATATAATTAAGTATAATGCAGACCTGCTCAAAAACTTAGTATAATTAAAGAAGTCTTATGCCATAAATGATGATGATGAGAGCTGCTTATGTGAATGTCTATAGTGGTTTTCTCTACCAGTGTCACTGTATTAGACAACTGTTATCAAACTTAGCAATAATGATGCATTAATCTGCCAATCAAGTGTGAAAGCTGGCTATGTGTATAGGCATAGTAAACACATATCATCATCATCCTCATTATCATTTATTTATATAGTGTCACTAATAGCGCAGCGCTGTACAGAGAACCCATTCACATCAGTCCCTACCCTATTGGAGCTTACAGTCTAAATTCCCTAATATAGACACACACTCACACACAGACAGAGAGGGAGAGACTAGGGTCAATTTTGATAGCAGCCAATTAACCTAACAGTATGTTTTTTGGAGTGTGGGAGGAAACCACAGCACCCGGAGGAAACCCACGCAAACACAGGGAGAACATACAAACTTCACACAGATAAGGCCATTGTTGATATAAGTACTGGCTCTGCTTACCATTGTCCAGTCTAGTACATACTGTGAAATATTATTACTTTGAATGCCTTAAATATGCAAGAGCGCATTTGGGTAAGTTTATGCTAATAAAAGATATATGCACTTTTCTTGCCTACCCATACTATTTAATAACCACCAAAAATTAAGCAATATGTAAGCACTGCTTCCAGTTGAAATCAGTCTGTCTGTCTGTCTATCTATCTATCTTTCTATCTATCTATCTTTCTATCTTTCTATCCGTCTGTCTATCTTTAAAACTGAAAGACATCCATTAAACATACACAATGACAGCATATTTAGTGTGTAATTGATGCTAAAGCACAATTCTCACTCTCCTAATATAGCTGATTTTTGACAATGAACTGCATTTTTCATGTGAAGCATTTGATGTCATAAAGATGTAAACCTCACAAAGCAATTCTGTCACTGGTCAGTTGCTTGACAGACATCTGACTTTAAGGTACTAGCCAATGGAAACATGGTGACATGTAAATATGAAAGCACATTAGGACAAAAATATGCAATAAGATAGAGGCAAAGGGAGATGGCTGCTGGGAATGTATTTCATTTATCCCAGAAAATCTTTAAATCTAAGTATTAATACTACGTTGATGTACTTTTGAAATTGGAGAGCTACTTTTACTAAAAGTACATCTCCCTTATATAATTAAGTATAATGCAGACCTGCTCAAAAACTTAGTATAATCTAAGAAGTCTTATGCCATAAATGATGATGATGAGAGCTGCTTATGTGAATGTCTATAGTGGTTTTCTCTACCAGTGTCACTGTATTAGACAACTGTTATCAAACTTAGCAATAATGATGCATTAATCTGCCAATCAAGTGTGAAAGCTGGCTATGTGTATAGGCATAGTAAACACATATCATCATCCATCCTCATTATCATTTATTTATATAGTGTCACTAATAGCGCAGCGCTGTACAGAGAACCATTCACATCAGTCCCTACCCTATTGGAGCTTACAGTCTAAATTCCCTAATATAGACACACACTCACACACAGACAGAGAGGGAGAGACTAGGGTCAATTTTGATAGCAGCCAATTAACCTAACAGTATGTTTTTTGGAGTGTGGGAGGAAACCACAGCACCCGGAGGAAACCCACGCAAACACAGGGAGAACATACAAACTTCACACAGATAAGGCCATTGTTGATATAAGTACTGGCTCTGCTTACCATTGTCCAGTCTAGTACATACTGTGAAATATTATTACTTTGAATGCCTTAAATATGCAAGAGCGCATTTGGGTAAGTTTATGCTAATAAAAGATATATGCACTTTTCTTGCCTACCCATACTATTTAATAACCACCAAAAATTAAGCAATATGTAAGCACTGCTTCCAGTTGAAATCAGTCTGTCTGTCTGTCTATCTATCTATCTTTCTATCTATCTATCTTTCTATCTTTCTATCCGTCTGTCTATCTTTAAAACTGAAAGACATCCATTAAACATACACAATGACAGCATATTTAGTGTGTAATTGATGCTAAAGCACAATTCTCACTCTCCTAATATAGCTGATTTTTGACAATGAACTGCATTTTTCATGTGAAGCATTTGATGTCATAAAGATGTAAACCTCACAAAGCAATTCTGTCACTGGTCAGTTTACTTGACAGACATCTGACTTTAAGGTACTAGCCAATGGAAACATGGTGACATGTAAATATGAAAGCACATTAGGACAAAATATGCAATAAGATAGAGGCAAAGGGAGATGGCTGCTGGGAATGTATTTCATTTATCCCAGAAAATCTTTAAATCTAAGTATTAATACTACGTTGATGTACTTTTGAAATTGGAGAGCTACTTTTTACTAAAAGTACATCTCCCTTATATAATTAAGTATAATGCAGACCTGCTCAAAAACTTAGTATAATTAAAGAAGTCTTATGCCATAAATGATGATGATGAGAGCTGCTTATGTGAATGTCTATAGTGGTTTTCTCTACCAGTGTCACTGTATTAGACAACTGTTATCAAACTTAGCAATAATGATGCATTAATCTGCCAATCAAGTGTGAAAGCTGGCTATGTGTATAGGCATAGTAAACACATATCATCATGTGAAAGTATTTTCCTTTTCTCCTTTTTGGGTTACAATCTCCTTAATATACTGGCAAATATATGTATGACCATTTAATACCGTTAACAACTCCTCGCAAAAGGTATTTCTGAATTAACCCATGAAATATCATTTTTATATTTCTTTATATCGACAAGTTTCAAGAATAATCACGACAAGATATAGGATTTGTTTAAAGTGTGTTGTATTATATTATAGAACAATAAACAGCGTAACAATATTGTACACACAATATAGCTTTAGTGCAATATATATCATACTTATTGCCTGTAATATAGATATATATGTAATTGTGTGTATTTTGACTAACTATTGTCTAAAGGTGTGTGTGTGTGTGCATTGTGTAGTGAAGGGGGAGGGGAGAATCCATACAGACCACAAACATACCTCACTTAAAGTCTAGCGGCCATTTTCAAGCACATGGTTTCAACCAGTTCAAACTACTACACTTTCTATGCATAAACCAACATAACCTGCACTTTCTATGCATATCTAACAATCTGATCACTTAACCACAATCTGATCACTTCCTAATCCATCACTTTCTATGCAATGTAGTCACCATCCAAAATGGCTGACTTGCCATGCTTGTAGGCCCACAAGGCCTACTAAACAATTACAGTTACTAAACAATGTGAACTCAGTACAGACCCATTACTCATTACAAGCAGTATTTAGCCAATCCACCACAAATAGCTCTATAATCAGCAGTAAACGCACAATGTCCACTGGCCAATTTTAACACCTGATATTTCACACATAGCACAAACGTCTCCATTCCCAAAGCCTAACAAATCGATCCAAACACAAATGCTATCATTTATCCCAACCAGGATCCAGACTATGTATAGTACAGCACTCCACAAGTCACAGCACAGCATTAACTATGTATAAACACAAATGCTTTCATTTATCCCAACCAGGCATGCATTTATGTAACTCTGTCCATATAACTCTGTCCATATCAATCCAATCAATTCAAACTTTCATTCTCACTTAAACTTTCATATCACTTACAACAAATAATCATTCAATCTTATGTCCTCCATTCAACAACACATTATAACATGCTCACACTCACCTTTCATGTCATGCACACTCCATACTAGTCAGGGCCTAAGTAGGCCTGTTCACCTAGGAGCTACATTACCTATCAGTCCGAAATCCAGCATGGAGTGAAAGTGTCCAGGCTAATTTCTTTGTCTACTAAACACCTCTTGTGGGCGCAGTCTGGAAGCTGGCTATAGGCTTTCATTTGCTAATTACAGACAAAATGCTGAAAACCTGTTTAAGTATTTAGTTACCACCCACAATCACAGGTGGGGGGCAGAATGGCTAATTTTGTGCAAAGCTAGTGTGCTAATTCAACTGTGACTGAATCTCTGTTATATATTATAAAATTAAGCATAAATAATATATTATTTATGCACTCTTTATCACATCATCATCCTCATTATCATTTATTTATATAGTGTCACTAATAGCGCAGCGCTGTACAGAGAACCCATTCACATCAGTCCCTACCCTATTGGAGCTTACAGTCTAAATTCCCTAATATAGACACACACTCACACACAGACAGAGAGGGAGAGACTAGGGTCAATTTTGATAGCAGCCAATTAACCTAACAGTATGTTTTTTGGAGTGTGGGAGGAAACCACAGCACCCGGAGGAAACCCACGCAAACACAGGGAGAACATACAAACTTCACACAGATAAGGCCATTGTTGATATAAGTACTGGCTCTGCTTACCATTGTCCAGTCTAGTACATAACTGTATTAATGCTGTGAAATATTATTACTTTGAATGCCTTAAATATGCAAGAGCGCATTTGGGTAAGTTTATGCTAATAAAAGATATATGCACTTTTCTTGCCTACCCATACTATTTAATAACCACCAAAAATTAAGCAATATGTAAGCACTGCTTCCAGTTGAAATCAGTCTGTCTGTCTGTCTGTCTATCTATCTATCTATCTATCTTTCTATCTATCTATCTTTCTATCTTTCTATCCGTCTGTCTATCTTTAAAACTGAAAGACATCCATTAAACATACACAATGACAGCATATTTAGTGTGTAATTGATGCTAAAGCACAATTCTCACTCTCCTAATATAGCTGATTTTTGACAATGAACTGCATTTTTCATGTGAAGCATTTGATGTCATAAAGATGTAAACCTCACAAAGCAATTCTGTCACTGGTCAGTTTGCTTGACAGACATCTGACTTTAAGGTACTAGCCAATGGAAACATGGTGACATGTAAATATGAAAGCACATTAGGACAAAATATGCAATAAGATAGAGGCAAAGGGAGATGGCTGCTGGGAATGTATTTCATTTATCCCAGAAAATCTTTAAATCTAAGTATTAATACTACGTTGATGTACTTTTGAAATTGGAGAGCTACTTTTTACTAAAAGTACATCTCCCTTATATAATTAAGTATAATGCAGACCTGCTCAAAAACTTAGTATAATTAAAGAAGTCTTATGCCATAAATGATGATGATGAGAGCTGCTTATGTGAATGTCTATAGTGGTTTTCTCTACCAGTGTCACTGTATTAGACAACTGTTATCAAACTTAGCAATAATGATGCATTAATCTGCCAATCAAGTGTGAAAGCTGGCTATGTGTATAGGCATAGTAAACACATATCATCATCATCCTCATTATCATTTATTTATATAGTGTCACTAATAGCGCAGCGCTGTACAGAGAACCCATTCACATCAGTCCCTACCCTATTGGAGCTTACAGTCTAAATTCCCTAATATAGACACACACTCACACACAGACAGAGAGGGAGAGACTAGGGTCAATTTTGATAGCAGCCAATTAACCTAACAGTATGTTTTTTGGAGTGTGGGAGGAAACCACAGCACCCGGAGGAAACCCACGCAAACACAGGGAGAACATACAAACTTCACACAGATAAGGCCATTGTTGATATAAGTACTGGCTCTGCTTACCATTGTCCAGTCTAGTACATACTGTGAAATATTATTACTTTGAATGCCTTAAATATGCAAGAGCGCATTTGGGTAAGTTTATGCTAATAAAAGATATATGCACTTTTCTTGCCTACCCATACTATTTAATAACCACCAAAAATTAAGCAATATGTAAGCACTGCTTCCAGTTGAAATCAGTCTGTCTGTCTGTCTATCTATCTATCTTTCTATCTATCTATCTTTCTATCTTTCTATCCGTCTGTCTATCTTTAAAACTGAAAGACATCCATTAAACATACACAATGACAGCATATTTAGTGTGTAATTGATGCTAAAGCACAATTCTCACTCTCCTAATATAGCTGATTTTTGACAATGAACTGCATTTTTCATGTGAAGCATTTGATGTCATAAAGATGTAAACCTCACAAAGCAATTCTGTCACTGGTCAGTTTACTTGACAGACATCTGACTTTAAGGTACTAGCCAATGGAAACATGGTGACATGTAAATATGAAAGCACATTAGGACAAAATATGCAATAAGATAGAGGCAAAGGGAGATGGCTGCTGGGAATGTATTTCATTTATCCCAGAAAATCTTTAAATCTAAGTATTAATACTACGTTGATGTACTTTTGAAATTGGAGAGCTACTTTTTACTAAAAGTACATCTCCCTTATATAATTAAGTATAATGCAGACCTGCTCAAAAACTTAGTATAATTAAAGAAGTCTTATGCCATAAATGATGATGATGAGAGCTGCTTATGTGAATGTCTATAGTGGTTTTCTCTACCAGTGTCACTGTATTAGACAACTGTTATCAAACTTAGCAATAATGATGCATTAATCTGCCAATCAAGTGTGAAAGCTGGCTATGTGTATAGGCATAGTAAACACATATCATCATGTGAAAGTATTTTCCTTTTCTCCTTTTTGGGTTACAATCTCCTTAATATACTGGCAAATATATGTATGACCATTTAATACCGTTAACAACTCCTCGCAAAAGGTATTTCTGAATTAACCCATGAAATATCATTTTTATATTTCTTTATATCGACAAGTTTCAAGAATAATCACGACAAGATATAGGATTTGTTTAAAGTGTGTTGTATTATATTATAGAACAATAAACAGCGTAACAATATTGTACACACAATATAGCTTTAGTGCAATATATATCATACTTATTGCCTGTAATATAGATATATATGTAATTGTGTGTATTTTGACTAACTATTGTCTAAAGGTGTGTGTGTGTGTGCATTGTGTAGTGAAGGGGGAGGGGAGAATCCATACAGACCACAAACATACCTCACTTAAAGTCTAGCGGCCATTTTCAAGCACATGGTTTCAACCAGTTCAAACTACTACACTTTCTATGCATAAACCAACATAACCTGCACTTTCTATGCATATCTAACAATCTGATCACTTAACCACAATCTGATCACTTCCTAATCCATCACTTTCTATGCAATGTAGTCACCATCCAAAATGGCTGACTTGCCATGCTTGTAGGCCCACAAGGCCTACTAAACAATTACAGTTACTAAACAATGTGAACTCAGTACAGACCCATTACTCATTACAAGCAGTATTTAGCCAATCCACCACAAATAGCTCTATAATCAGCAGTAAACGCACAATGTCCACTGGCCAATTTTAACACCTGATATTTCACACATAGCACAAACGTCTCCATTCCCAAAGCCTAACAAATCGATCCAAACACAAATGCTATCATTTATCCCAACCAGGATCCAGACTATGTATAGTACAGCACTCCACAAGTCACAGCACAGCATTAACTATGTATAAACACAAATGCTTTCATTTATCCCAACCAGGCATGCATTTATGTAACTCTGTCCATATAACTCTGTCCATATCAATCCAATCAATTCAAACTTTCATTCTCACTTAAACTTTCATATCACTTACAACAAATAATCATTCAATCTTATGTCCTCCATTCAACAACACATTATAACATGCTCACACTCACCTTTCATGTCATGCACACTCCATACTAGTCAGGGCCTAAGTAGGCCTGTTCACCTAGGAGCTACATTACCTATCAGTCCGAAATCCAGCATGGAGTGAAAGTGTCCAGGCTAATTTCTTTGTCTACTAAACACCTCTTGTGGGCGCAGTCTGGAAGCTGGCTATAGGCTTTCATTTGCTAATTACAGACAAAATGCTGAAAACCTGTTTAAGTATTTAGTTACCACCCACAATCACAGGTGGGGGGCAGAATGGCTAATTTTGTGCAAAGCTAGTGTGCTAATTCAACTGTGACTGAATCTCTGTTATATATTATAAAATTAAGCATAAATAATATATTATTTATGCACTCTTTATCACATCATCATCCTCATTATCATTTATTTATATAGTGTCACTAATAGCGCAGCGCTGTACAGAGAACCCATTCACATCAGTCCCTACCCTATTGGAGCTTACAGTCTAAATTCCCTAATATAGACACACACTCACACACAGACAGAGAGGGAGAGACTAGGGTCAATTTTGATAGCAGCCAATTAACCTAACAGTATGTTTTTTGGAGTGTGGGAGGAAACCACAGCACCCGGAGGAAACCCACGCAAACACAGGGAGAACATACAAACTTCACACAGATAAGGCCATTGTTGATATAAGTACTGGCTCTGCTTACCATTGTCCAGTCTAGTACATAACTGTATTAATGCTGTGAAATATTATTACTTTGAATGCCTTAAATATGCAAGAGCGCATTTGGGTAAGTTTATGCTAATAAAAGATATATGCACTTTTCTTGCCTACCCATACTATTTAATAACCACCAAAAATTAAGCAATATGTAAGCACTGCTTCCAGTTGAAATCAGTCTGTCTGTCTATCTATCTATCTATCTATCTTTCTATCTTTCTATCTATCTATCTATCTATCGGTCTGTCTATCTTTAAAACTGAAAGACATCCATTAAACATACACAATGACAGCATATTTAGTGTGTAATTGATGCTAAAACACAATTCTCACTCTCCTAATATAGCTGATTTTTGACAATGAACTGCATTTTTCATGTGAAGCATTTGATGTCATAAAGATGTAAACCTCACAAAGCAATTCTGTCACTGGTCAGTTTGCTTGACAGACATCTGACTTTAAGGTACTAGCCAATGGAAACATGGTGACATGTAAATATGAAAGCACATTAGGACAAAATATGCAATAAGATAGAGGCAAAGGGAGATGGCTGCTGGGAATGTATTTCATTTATCCCAGAAAATCTTTAAATCTAAGTATTAATACTACGTTGATGTACTTTTGAAATTGGAGAGCTACTTTTTACTAAAAGTACATCTCCCTTATATAATTAAGTATAATGCAGACCTGCTCAAAAACTTAGTATAATTAAAGAAGTCTTATGCCATAAATGATGATGATGAGAGCTGCTTATGTGAATGTCTATAGTGGTTTTCTCTACCAGTGTCACTGTATTAGACAACTGTTATCAAACTTAGCAATAATGATGCATTAATCTGCCAATCAAGTGTGAAAGCTGGCTATGTGTATAGGCATAGTAAACACATATCATCATCATCCTCATTATCATTTATTTATATAGTGTCACTAATAGCGCAGCGCTGTACAGAGAACCCATTCACATCAGTCCCTACCCTATTGGAGCTTACAGTCTAAATTCCCTAATATAGACACACACTCACACACAGACAGAGAGGGAGAGACTAGGGTCAATTTTGATAGCAGCCAATTAACCTAACAGTATGTTTTTTGGAGTGTGGGAGGAAACCCACGCAAACACAGGGAGAACATACAAACTTCACACAGATAAGGCCATTGTTGATATAAGTACTGGCTCTGCTTACCATTGTCCAGTCTAGTACATAACTGTATTAATGCTGTGAAATATTATTACTTTGAATGCCTTAAATATGCAAGAGCGCATTTGGGTAAGTTTATGCTAATAAAAGATATATGCACTTTTCTTGCCTACCCATACTATTTAATAACCACCAAAAATTAAGCAATATGTAAGCACTGCTTCCAGTTGAAATCAGTCTGTCTGTCTGTCTATCTATCTATCTATCTATCTATCTTTCTATCTTTCTATCTTTCTATCTATCTATCTTTCTATCTATCTATCCGTCTGTCTATCTTTAAAACTGAAAGACATCCATTAAACATACACAATGACAGCATATTTAGTGTGTAATTGATGCTAAAACACAATTCTCACTCTCCTAATATAGCTGATTTTTGACAATGAACTGCATTTTTCATGTGAAGCATTTGATGTCATAAAGATGTAAACCTCACAAAGCAATTCTGTCACTGGTCAGTTTGCTTGACAGACATCTGACTTTAAGGTACTAGCCAATGGAAACATGGTGACATGTAAATATGAAAGCACATTAGGACAAAATATGCAATAAGATAGAGGCAAAGGGAGATGGCTGCTGGGAATGTATTTCATTTATCCCAGAAAATCTTTAAATCTAAGTATTAATACTACGTTGATGTACTTTTGAAATTGGAGAGCTACTTTTTACTAAAAGTACATCTCCCTTATATAATTAAGTATAATGCAGACCTGCTCAAAAACTTAGTATAATTAAAGAAGTCTTATGCAATAAATGATGATGATGAGAGCTGCTTATGTGAATGTCTATAGTGGTTTTCTCTACCAGTGTCATTGTATTAGACAACTGTTATCAAACTTAGCAATAATGATGCATTAATCTGCCAATCAAGTGTGAAAGCTGGCTATGTGTATAGGCATAGTAAACACATATCATCATCATCCTCATTATCATTTATTTATATAGTGTCACTAATAGCGCAGCGCTGTACAGAGAACCCATTCACATCAGTCCCTACCCTATTGGAGCTTACAGTCTAAATTCCCTAATATAGACACACACTCACACACAGACAGAGAGGGAGAGACTAGGGTCAATTTTGATAGCAGCCAATTAACCTAACAGTATGTTTTTTGGAGTGTGGGAGGAAACCACAGCACCCGGAGGAAACCCACGCAAACACAGGGAGAACATACAAACTTCACACAGATAAGGCCATTGTTGATATATGTACTGGCTCTGCTTACCATTGTCCAGTCTAGTACATAACTGTATTAATGCTGTGAAATATTATTACTTTGAATGCCTTAAATATGCAAGAGCGCATTTGGGTAAGTTTATGCTAATAAAAGATATATGCACTTTTCTTGCCTACCCATACTATTTAATAACCACCAAAAATTAAGCAATATGTAAGCACTGCTTCCAGTTGAAATCAGTCTGTCTGTCTGTCTATCTATCTATCTATCTATCTATCTATCTTTCTATCTTTCTATCTATCTATCTATCTATCTGTCTATCTTTAAAACTGAAAGACATCCATTAAACATACACAATGACAGCATATTTAGTGTGTAATTGATGCTAAAACACAATTCTCACTCTCCTAATATAGCTGATTTTTGACAATGAACTGCATTTTTCATGTGAAGCATTTGATGTCATAAAGATGTAAACCTCACAAAGCAATTCTGTCACTGGTCAGTTTGCTTGACAGACATCTGACTTTAAGGTACTAGCCAATGGAAACATGGTGACATGTAAATATGAAAGCACATTAGGACAAAATATGCAATAAGATAGAGGCAAAGGGAGATGGCTGCTGGGAATGTATTTCATTTATCCCAGAAAATCTTTAAATCTAAGTATTAATACTACGTTGATGTACTTTTGAAATTGGAGAGCTACTTTTTACTAAAAGTACATCTCCCTTATATAATTAAGTATAATGCAGACCTGCTCAAAAACTTAGTATAATTAAAGAAGTCTTATGCCATAAATGATGATGATGAGAGCTGCTTATGTGAATGTCTATAGTGGTTTTCTCTACCAGTGTCACTGTATTAGACAACTGTTATCAAACTTAGCAATAATGATGCATTAATCTGCCAATCAAGTGTGAAAGCTGGCTATGTGTATAGGCATAGTAAACACATATCATCATCATCCTCATTATCATTTATTTATATAGTGTCACTAATAGCGCAGCGCTGTACAGAGAACCCATTCACATCAGTCCCTACCCTATTGGAGCTTACAGTCTAAATTCCCTAATATAGACACACACTCACACACAGACAGAGAGGGAGAGACTAGGGTCAATTTTGATAGCAGCCAATTAACCTAACAGTATGTTTTTTGGAGTGTGGGAGGAAACCACAGCACCCGGAGGAAACCCACGCAAACACAGGGAGAACATACAAACTTCACACAGATAAGGCCATTGTTGATATAAGTACTGGCTCTGCTTACCATTGTCCAGTCTAGTACATAACTGTATTAATGCTGTGAAATATTATTACTTTGAATGCCTTAAATATGCAAGAGCGCATTTGGGTAAGTTTATGCTAATAAAAGATATATGCACTTTTCTTGCCTACCCATACTATTTAATAACCACCAAAAATTAAGCAATATGTAAGCACTGCTTCCAGTTGAAATCAGTCTGTCTGTCTGTCTATCTATCTATCTTTCTATCTATCTATCTTTCTATCTTTCTATCTATCTATCCGTCTGTCTATCTTTAAAACTGAAAGACATCCATTAAACATACACAATGACAGCATATTTAGTGTGTAATTGATGCTAAAACACAATTCTCACTCTCCTAATATAGCTGATTTTTGACAATGAACTGCATTTTTCATGTGAAGCATTTGATGTCATAAAGATGTAAACCTCACAAAGCAATTCTGTCACTGGTCAGTTTGCTTGACAGACATCTGACTTTAAGGTACTAGCCAATGGAAACATGGTGACATGTAAATATGAAAGCACATTAGGACAAAATATGCAATAAGATAGAGGCAAAGGGAGATGGCTGCTGGGAATGTATTTCATTTATCCCAGAAAATCTTTAAATCTAAGTATTAATACTACGTTGATGTACTTTTGAAATTGGAGAGCTACTTTTTACTAAAAGTACATCTCCCTTATATAATTAAGTATAATGCAGACCTGCTCAAAAACTTAGTATAATTAAAGAAGTCTTATGCCATAAATGATGATGATGAGAGCTGCTTATGTGAATGTCTATAGTGGTTTTCTCTACCAGTGTCACTGTATTAGACAACTGTTATCAAACTTAGCAATAATGATGCATTAATCTGCCAATCAAGTGTGAAAGCTGGCTATGTGTATAGGCATAGTAAACACATATCATCATCATCCTCATTATCATTTATTTATATAGTGTCACTAATAGCGCAGCGCTGTACAGAGAACCCATTCACATCAGTCCCTACCCTATTGGAGCTTACAGTCTAAATTCCCTAATATAGACACACACTCACACACAGACAGAGAGGGAGAGACTAGGGTCAATTTTGATAGCAGCCAATTAACCTAACAGTATGTTTTTTGGAGTGTGGGAGGAAACCACAGCACCCGGAGGAAACCCACGCAAACACAGGGAGAACATACAAACTTCACACAGATAAGGCCATTGTTGATATAAGTACTGGCTCTGCTTACCATTGTCCAGTCTAGTACATAACTGTATTAATGCTGTGAAATATTATTACTTTGAATGCCTTAAATATGCAAGAGCGCATTTGGGTAAGTTTATGCTAATAAAAGATATATGCACTTTTCTTGCCTACCCATACTATTTAATAACCACCAAAAATTAAGCAATATGTAAGCACTGCTTCCAGTTGAAATCAGTCTGTCTGTCTGTCTATCTATCTATCTTTCTATCTATCTATCTTTCTATCTTTCTATCTATCTATCCGTCTGTCTATCTTTAAAACTGAAAGACATCCATTAAACATACACAATGACAGCATATTTAGTGTGTAATTGATGCTAAAACACAATTCTCACTCTCCTAATATAGCTGATTTTTGACAATGAACTGCATTTTTCATGTGAAGCATTTGATGTCATAAAGATGTAAACCTCACAAAGCAATTCTGTCACTGGTCAGTTTGCTTGACAGACATCTGACTTTAAGGTACTAGCCAATGGAAACATGGTGACATGTAAATATGAAAGCACATTAGGACAAAATATGCAATAAGATAGAGGCAAAGGGAGATGGCTGCTGGGAATGTATTTCATTTATCCCAGAAAATCTTTAAATCTAAGTATTAATACTACGTTGATGTACTTTTGAAATTGGAGAGCTACTTTTTACTAAAAGTACATCTCCCTTATATAATTAAGTATAATGCAGACCTGCTCAAAAACTTAGTATAATTAAAGAAGTCTTATGCCATAAATGATGATGATGAGAGCTGCTTATGTGAATGTCTATAGTGGTTTTCTCTACCAGTGTCACTGTATTAGACAACTGTTATCAAACTTAGC